>NC_081405.1:371758973-372023973 GCF_030272615.1 Cryptomeria japonica
CCTACACACTATGTTGTTGTTAAGTATTTATGTAGTCTTAAGACATCTCATGACTCCATTACATGTCCACACTTGGGTTTACAAACACAACTCTGTCAAAACAAAAACAATATCACTAGTAAAACTATGACTGTGACAATCAATACCCTTAGGACAGTCATAGAAATTTAATCTATTTCATTTGGTTTTGATTGAAAAACCCTTTAGAAGGTTTCATAGGGTCCCCTCACCCCTCTCTCTATCATCAACCACTTCAAAATACCAATTGCTTGGTCTTCCCACCAAATTCTTCACTCTTACTACTTTTTAATGACTGATAAATAGAAATATCAGACTGTCCTCATGCCCAAACATACCAAATCTAATTTGGAGCCCTACACACAGCATAATATGATACATAGCATGAAAAAAGGTCATCCCACACATTTGGGTGAATTTATATGCATGGGAGACCAAACTATACATTATTTACTCCTCTCGGTAAACACTAGGCAGGGTTTTGACATTTTTTGGAAAAACTATGATATCTAATTTAAAACACAATGAAATTCAATGCCACAAAAAGAAAAAATGAATTTAACTCACTGCTCTACCACATTCAATTGACTTCCCATCAAATTATGATGATTTTCACAATGAAAAATGAAGAGAATCAAACCAAAATGTCAAAAAATGCACATAAAACCCCAATTTCATTAAGAAAAACTCTTGGATGACATGCCAAAGGCCTATTTATTCCCATCCAAGTGGGTTACAACCTCAAACCACCATAAAATAACTTTCCAACCATATTTTTAAGAAGTTTCTACAATAAATGCAAAAGTTGTCATGGCAATATGATAACTTTTTTCCCAATGGACCTCAAACTTTCACAATTAGGTCTCTATTTGTTGTTAGAATGCGATCTATGACTAAGTATTAGAGGATCTTACTAACTTGGGTATCATGCTTTTATGTGTCTCAAACATGACTCCTATTAACCATATAAGGATCTTACTAGTCCTAGATCTATGCCTTGTCTTTTTGATATGGTTCCTAATGAGAATATATGAATCTTACTAGTTCTAAATGTCATAAATTTGTGTTTTGCATGCTCCATGTGTGTTACCAATGTTACTCATATTACTCACTTTGTACTTCCCTTTTATCTCAATATTGTAGATTGACAATATCATAAGTCTTGGGAGCTACCACCTTTCCAAACTTATAGTCATATTGACTCTTCCACATCTTGGTGAAAGAATATTTGGTTTCTCCATATTTTCCCAAGAGTACATGAGCATAATTTCATACTCTTGCTAAGAGGGGGATAAATATTGCATCATAAGTTGTATCTCTTTAAAAATATACACAAGGTTTGGACTCACTTTAGTGGTTGTGCCTTATTTATGCCTAATTGTACTTAGGTTTGACAATGTTTCCATAAATTTGGTTCATTCCCTTATTCATGATGTTCCTCATGGTTCATTTTATAGGACTAGGGTCTTGGGAACCCTTATTCATGGAAATTGGACCTAAAATTTGAAAGATGAATGTTGGATTCACAAATAGTAGGAATTTACTCTCCAAATTTGGACTTTTGCAAAAGTTCAATTTGAAAAGGTGCAAGGACCATCCATATAAGGTCCATCTTGAAAATTAAATGATAATACCATCCATGCATATTAAATGATATATTCAAGTAATAAAGAAGGAAAACCATTTCATGAAGTTGTCAAATGATTTTAAAGATGCACAATAGTCCACTAAATGCAATTCACTAAAAAAGAAAACAAAGTATGCTACAAGATAGTGGGTAAGATGCAAGGAATGAAGTTAAATAGACAAAGAAAAACCATGAATATTACCAAGTCAAAAGGAGTAGCTATGACCTCTTAGGTTTTTTTTTAATTGCATAAATTAGACTTCTTAAGGATAGAAACACATGTAGATAGTAGTATAAAATCTTTTTGATGATTTTTTAAGTAGTTGAAGGAATGGATTATTTTAGTTATATCTAACCCAAGACAATTTCAACTCAAAGTAAGGAATAAAACCATATGTCCTATAAGTTTGGGAAGCTAATTGAGTAGCTAGATAAGGTAGAGCATGACTATAGGGTATTCTTGAGACTCTTTTAACTCAATTAGAACATGTACCAAGTATCTAGGAGCTTACAAAGCCAATTCAACCATATTTCAAGTGAAAATGCAACAAAAGGAGTAAAAGCTTTGAATACACCTCAAAAACCACTCCTAGGTGGCCAAGTAGGTGGAAATAGTCTTTTCCAACATTTTTTTTCTTCATAGATGCAGCCCTATATTCTCTTTATTATTTGAGATGAGATATAGGACTCCTAGGCCTTAGTTCATCTTAGTTCTTTAAATTCTATGCCAAGTGTTGTAACTAAATTTTTTTTTACAATAAGAGATATTATTTAATATCATTTAAGGTTGCAGTAGTGCAAGGAACATCAATATGAAAAGAGAAGGGATGAAGAAGTCAGGGACCTTGAAATTATACATCAGAACTATGATACAATTAGCTGGGATAGAATTTCCCAGTCATTGGGAAAGCAATTTGACTCCTATCAGGATAGCTGAACAAAGCCAAAGAAGGTGGATAAAGACAAGGGAAAGAAGAAGGTTAATAAAGAGGGAGATGTTGAAGAGGAAGAAAAGAACTAGAAAGATCAACAAAAATAAAATGAAGAAGATTAAGATGTGTAACCTAGTTTGATGTTTTATCTAGTTTTGGACTTGAAAATTATTTATGCCTTGACAATATTTTATGTTTTATGGCTCATGGAAACTCATGATCTAGTCACTACAACATATGAAACTCACAAGAATATGAAACTCTCTTATGAAAAATGAGAAGAACTAACGAAGAAAGGCCTATCTTTTTATTGCAGGAAGAAATGGGAAAGAGGACACACTTGTAAACAAGATGAAACAAAAGAGGGAAAGATGTGTTTTTATGTGCAAATATCCATGGGCACCCAGGCATAAATGTAATGCAAGGAATCTTTAAAGAAAGAAATTGTGTTATAAATGCAAAGAAAAATGGGAACTAGGACATATATGTGGACGCCAACTATGAAAAATAGAGGCAATATCCGATGAAAAAGCACAAGGAAACCTGAGAAAAAAAGAAAGATATGGTGAAGGAGACCATAAGAGAATCCCATCAAAAGAAGAGGGGACAATTGAAGAATGGAGTTTTGTGGAGGAACCAATCCAATAATCACAACACCCTCATAAATATGACAAAAAAAACCTCTTCATAGAACCTCAAGGTTTCATTGTTAAGTAAAGAGTGAATGCATTCTACTAAATAAGAAGGATCTAATAATAGTACATATATTGGCATGTGTATACTTTGTACTTGGTTCATGCTTAATGTATTTTCAAGAATGATTCTTAACAACTAAGAGAATAAAAAGAAACAAGAATTTATTCAAAAGAGAACATTATGTTTAAGGTCATAGATGTGTGGCATGCTTCTAGATAATATATGGAAAGTTTGCCCTTATTTTGTCTCATGATTACAATTGATGAGAGAAAACTTGTCTTAATATTACAAACCTTGGGAGGGGGCTGATATATTTGATCATCTAAACCTAAATTTGCTTGAGGACAAGCAAATTTGGGAGGGGAGGACTGTGATGCCCCCAATTTGAACAACTAACATTTCTTCACGAAGGTCCAAATGATGAAATTGTCTTATATGGTAAGACTTCACAATTTCATGGAGGAAATCATTGATTTACTATAGTCAAGCTTATATGGATTAAAGACAATAAATATCAACCCTCACAATTAATCTCTAGTGATGGTGAATATTTAAGAGTGATAACATATTAAGGGTGTGTAATAATATGAAGAGGCATGCCAGTTGTTAGGAGGAGACATCATGGTTTAGGAGGGGACGCCACCACTCCAACAATCACCCCTTATTGAGTGGTCACCACTTTTGTACCCAATGAAGAGATATAAGTAGTGCACTCTTAATAGTTAGAAGATCATCAAACCAAGCACTTAATACTTGATAAGGCACTGAATATAAAACAAATTGATTAATTAATACTATTTGGTATGAATTCCTTTGTGTATAATAGAATGGATGTTGGATTAATGAATATACTTCTACACACTAATCATTCAGAAATACATTGTTGGAGGTTCCATTATTACCCAGTCCAGTATTGATCTGATCTTGTTGGGGAAGAATCTCACGATCAAACCACAAGGTCTCACTGCCGATTAGTCTACTGTTACCAGGGTTCACCCTCTAATTTGTGAAATTTCACAACTTATTTATTTTATGCTAAGTATATGTTTGATACTAGAATCTTTCATACGATTGAGTACTTCCAACCATGGTAGAAGGGAAGTAGACTTGCAAGAGTGGTATAGTGATGGTTTTGTGTGGGCAAAGGGTTACAAAGCGTACTGCCCTTGGGCGTAGAGGAGATGGCTTCTACGGAAACCTATTGTAACCTCTTTCCCCTATCATGGTAAAGATTCAAATCTGAAATTCTGAAATTCCTCATCCAAAAATTATGCAAATCCGAAATTCCTCATGCAAATACGAAATTCCTAATGCAATCACTACGCAAATGTGAAGATTCAATGAATGAAAGTGAAGATTAAACAATTCCTCATATTATGCAAATCCGAAATGAAGGTGAAGTTCAACAATTTCTCATATTATCCAAATCCAAAATGAAGGTGAAGATCCTACCTCGAATGGTGAGTGTGTCATTTGATCTTGCCAAGGGTTGAGCTCGATGCGGAAGCCTGCGCGGGTTTGAATGCACAAATGAATTGCCCTCTTTTTTCTTTTTCTTTTTTAAGTAATTCCCATTGTTGTTGAAATTTTGACAAACATGGGCACTTCTTGAAAAAAAAAACAAATTTCATTTTTGACAAAGTCGGGCATTTTTTCAAAAAAAGCTTAAATTTGGTCATAATATACCTTCTCCGTGAGAAACCTCCATCAAAATTCTAGACCAAATGTATTAGTGCAACCTCATAATCAGACCACTTGTTTAAATGGTATGCTACATCAAGCACTCATGGTTCAAAATAATGTTGTTTTCTCAGAAGATAGTACTCAAGGAACTCATGATCAACAAGTTTCTCATTCTGAACAAGGCTTGAATGTTATCTTGGTCAATTGGCAAGGTGAAGAATTCTATGGAGTAAATCAACCACAAGATCATAATCAATCCTACACTTCTATTGTATCCAATACACGGTCCAAAAAGAGAGCCATTGATATAGGACAACAAGCTGATAAAGGCATCAATCAAGCTTCCACAAGCCAACAAGCACCACTTGGACCTCAACCCACTCCGAATACATAAATCCTACCAAAAGGGAAACCAGTGGTCAACAAGGATCAGCCAAGAGGTCAATTACATACAACACAAGTTCAAGAGGGTAGCATAAGGTTAGTACAAGCTCATTTAATATTTTGGATCAATTGAAAAAGACGCATGTCAATGTCTCAATGTGGGATTCCTTAGCTCTTCCAGGGCAAAAGGATTTTCTTAAAAATGCCTTGTCTAACATCTCTTTGTCACAAGAGCTTCCTAATGAGAAACCCAAAGTAGTCTTATCCAATGCTCCTCAAGAAAAGAAGGGCAAACAACAGACTCAGAAGGTTAAACCCCCTCCTTTTTATCTGACTTTAATCATAGGTCAGCACCTAGTGCATAATTGTATGATTGATTCAGGTGCAAGTAGTTCTGTCATGCCAAAGAAGATAGTTGATAAGCTGGGTTTGACATATGAGCCTCTTTCAAAAGGAGTAGTCCAACTAGATGGGACAATAGTAAACACAGTAGGTGTGATTAAACATTTGGATCTCATATTGCATGCATGCCCAAACTTCTCAATCCCACAAGATGTCTACATCATAGATCTTCCACCTTACTTTTCTTTATGCTTGTCTAGAGATTTCACAGCCAAGTTGGGTGGGTATTTGTCTTCTGATTGGTCACACATGTTTTTCAGAACAAGATATGGTACCAAAGTGACCATAAAATCAGAATTGTTAGCTAATGATCATATAGAACCATACATCCCAAGTGTTGTTAATGCAAATTTGTCTATACAAGAACCTAATGAACAACCTGATATCCCAGATCCAAACACCCCAATAGAAGGGATACCTGATGTAGTATTAGATGAATGGGCAATAAAGAATGATGAGGAAGATCCATTCAAGCATATGGAAGAATTAGAGCTAGTTGTCTACATGATCCATGAAGAAGGTGTCACTGTCCCTAATCTTGAAAAGGATGGGAATCAATTATCCAATCAGTAGGGTGATCAATAGAACAATGAAATGTGGAAGCTCTATTTTGATGGCTCGAGGAGCAAGGTTGGTTCTGGAGGTGGTGTTATGTTAATTTCTCCTGAAGGTAAGAAATACTTTTCAGCCTTTAGATTTTCTTTTAGCTATACTAATAATACAACTGAATATGAGTCACTTGCACATGGATTGGAATGGGCTAGAAAAAGAAATGTAAAGTGTTTGCAAGTATTTGGGGATAGTGAGCTAGTGATAAATCAAGTAAGAGGTTTCAGTGCGACTAAAAATGATGTCCTTAAAATGTATAAGCATATAATATGGGACTTAATTGAAGAATTTGATGCTTTCAATTTGTTGTCTGTGCCTAGAAATCAGAATAAGGAAGCAGATAAGTTGTCTACCTTGGGTGCATAATTTGACATACCAGATGAGGTAAGCAATATTGAAAAAGAACAATATGTCAAAGTGGTTGTTAGGCCTTCAATTCCACATAATAGTGTCAATTGGCAAGTCTTTGATTTAGATGAACAAATTATTAATTTTCTTATTGAAGAGGCTGAATTTGCAGCTGGTAATCAACATAAATTTGTAAAGCAATATGAAAATCAGATCCTTCAGTTGAAAAGTAATAAGCTGCCAAAGGGATTGGTAACCCTTGAGTCAATCTTTAACACTGATGATCAGGTTAGAAAGGAAAAGGGCAGTATGCTAGTTGGAGATAAGTTATTAAAGCTTGGAAAGGTATGTAGACCAGAAGAGAAACAAGCATTTGTTTTGCTTTGTCAAGAGTTCAATGACGTGTTTTCATGACAGTATGAAGATTTGAAGGGATTTAACCCCGCATTAGCCCAACACACCATAGAGTTGGAAGTTGATGCCAAGCCCGTGAGACAAAAGCAAAGGCCCCTTAATCCAAAACTTGAGCATCTCATGAAGACATAACTAAACAAGCTGATCCAAGGTAGTATATCTTTCCTATAAAGCATACATCTTGGATTTCAAATTTGGTTCCCATAAGAAAGAAGAATGGTGATCTTAGACTTTGTGTAGACTTTAGAGATCTTAACAGAGCTTCTCTAAAAGATCATTACCCACTGCCCTCAATGGAGTAGATCTTACAAGTAGTTTCAGGTTCAGATAGATTTTCACTACTTGATGGTTATTCTAGTTATAATCAGATTATGGTAAAAGAGGATGACCAATTTAAAACTGCCTTTACTACAAAATGGGGAACAATGGCATATAGGAAAATGCCTTTTGGTTTGTCTAATGCAAGATAAACCTTTTAGAGGGCAATGGATATGGCCTTCCAAGGTCTTATAAATAAATTTGTTTTGATTTATCTTGATGACGTAACCATTTTTTCAAAGCATGTGGAAGAGCACTTTTCTCACTTAAGGCAGATTTTTGAAAGGTTTAGAGAATATGGAGTATCTTTGAATCCCAAAAAGTGCATTTTTTCTGTACACGAGGGTAATTTGTTGGGCTATATTGTCTCCAAACATGGAATAACCATAGATCCGGAGAGGGTAAGTGCTATTTTATCTTTTCCTTTACTTGCACATAAGAAAGGCCTTCAAAGCTTTATAGGTAGAATCAATTTTGTAAGTAGATTCATCCCCAATATAGCATTTCTTTTGAAGCCATTGACTAGCATGCTTAAGAAAAATGTTACTTTTAGCTAGTATAAAGAGGCTAAAAATAATTTTGAAGAGATTAAGACTACCATAGCATCAACACCTACTTTGATTAATCTAGACTTTACAAAGGATTTTCTATTATATGCTTTTGGTACTTTTGATACTATTTCAGCTATGTTTATTCAACAAAATGATGAGGGATTGGAGCATCCAATAGCATTATTCAACCAAGGCCTAGAAGGGTATGAACAAAATTATTCTTTTGTTGAGAAACATGCATTAGCAGTCATTAGAAGTCTAAAGAAATTTAGACACATGATTTCAAATAACAAAATTCATCTAATGGTTGCTCATCCTAGTATAAAAGAATTTTTGTTAAATAGAGATCTTAACGAAGCTGATTAGAGGTAAGGGATTATGCGAACAACTTGCTGGTCACAATGAAAACACCAAACAAGAGAATGAAGAAGCTATCGTAGTTCATGAAGATAATGAACCAATTGTTGTAGCAACACCTCCTACAAGTTGGGTGCAAGAAATGATGAATTTTCTTCAGGCTGGTGAGTGTCCTAAAGGACTGAACAATGCTGAAAAAAGGTACTATAGACTTCAAGCTATTCCTTATATTATTTTGGATGGAATTTTGTTTAGAAAATATTTTAATGGTTTATTCTTAAGATGCGTAGATTCAGATCAAACTAAGAGAATATTAGAGGAATTCCATAATGGACCAGCTGGTGGTCACTTTGCACCATGGACTACAACATTAAAGATCACGAGGGTAGGATATTCACATAAAGATGCATATGCTTGGGTAAGGAAATGTAAGAATTGTGCACTATTTGTAGGCAAATAGAAGATGGTAGCTTTACCCCTACAACCTGTTCAAGTTGAACAACCATTCATGAAGTGGGGTCTTGATTTTATCAGAGTCATCAATCAACCTTCAAGTTCTAGGCATAAATGGATCTTGACAACCACTGATTACTTTACCAAGTGGACTGAAGTTGTACCCTTGAAGGAGGCAAATGAAAGTGTAGTCCTAAACTTTTATCAGGACTTAGTAGCAAGGTTTGGTATCCTTGATTCTATTATTTTAAACAATGCATTAGTTTTTCTCAGATTTAAGATTACTGATTGGGCTGTCCAGAACAACATATTTTTGAGTACTTCATCTAATTATTATCCTCAGGGTAATGGACAAGTTGAGTCTACTATTAAGAACTTGATTAGGATAATCAATAGGACAATTGAAGATAATTAGAGAACTTGGCACACTTAGTTGAAACATGCATTGTGGGATGATAGAATCACCCGTAAGAGAGCTACAGGTATATCTCCCTATGTCCTCATTTATGGTAAAGAGGCAAGACTCCCAATTTTAGTTGAAATGCCTACACTAACTCTGATTAGAGAGCTAGAAATGTTGCAAGAAGAACCCATGCAGGTTAGGTTGGCAGAACTAATGGAGTTGGAGGAGGTGAGAAATAAAGTATTATTGACTATTGAGAATCATCAAGCTTAGATGAAGAGGAATTTCAATAGGAAGGTAGCTCTGAGAGTTGTCAATGAGAGAGATTTGGTTTTGAAGTGGGATGAATTAAAGAGTAAGCCTGGAAAGCATACTAAATTTGATGCCATATGGGATGGCCCATACATCATTACTGAGAAAAAACAACATAATGCTTTTCAGCTTTCAAAATTGAATGGTGAAACCCTTCTAATCCCAGTTAATGGGATTCATCTCAAAGATTTCCTTTGAGATTTCATTTTAGTTAATAAGTGTCGATGCACTTTTTGTTTTTCTATTTTTCAATAAGTGCTTATGCATAGTTTTGTGGTTCCTGTTTTAGGCAGCACCACTTGCTTTTTCCTAGTTTTCTTGTTTTTGTTTTGCTATCATGCTGCAGAGCAACTGAAATTCAAGAAGTTCCATTTGGAGAGAGGGCTGAGATGACTCTATAAACCCAATGGATAAGCCATGACTGGTCTATAGTGTTTAGCAGACAAGCACCCCTGAGAGGTCACCAAAAATGTTACCAAATTTTGCACATGACAAATTTAGTGCCCTAATGAAGCCTTTCATTCATTCATTTTGAAAAGGTCAAATCATGAATGAGAAATCAGAAATGCACTATTTTTGTCTAACTTGTTTGCTTCATGTGCAGCTATAGGAAAAGTGAGACAATATGTGGGTTAAAATGTGGCTCCCATGAGGGTTGAGCTCAGCATTCTATAGATCATAGAGATATTTATGCTCCTTTGTAGATGAAATGGTGTGGTTGATGTAAGGCCAAAAGAAACTCAGAGCAAATGCAATCGGCCTGTGTAAATTTTTTACTTCGGTGCCAAAGAGGGTTTTAAAAGGCCAGAGAACTTCCAAGCATTTTCAATTACTAGACATGAAGAACATTTATCCCACATTGGTCGTGGGGAGGAGCATTTTTGTATTTAAAACTAAAGTCACATATAACTATAGTGTCAAAGCTTATGGGCTTTTGGCAAGAAGAGGCTCGTCGCACAGTGGACCCTGCATGCACGCGCATCTCAAGACATCCTAATTTTGTGACTGACTAGCAAGAAGAGGTTAAAGGTCGAGCAAGTAAGAAAGATCAGACACAGATCACGATGATCCAACGACTATCGCTATGTCGTGATGGTTAGATACTCACCAGATATCATCGTGACTTGACAACTGATGATGTGGCAGAGCAGAGAGTATAAGACCAAAGACAGGTGATGATCCAGTGGTTGGTGACATGGCACAGATGGGTGACTTATTGAGTAGACCTTGGCCATGATGAATCTCTAAAAGGTTTTGTCAAAGTCTCAGTTCCATCGACATAGGGTATATCAAAGAAATCAGAAAGAAGTCCCACCAATAAAATAAAGGCATCGATGAAACTGCAGGTTCGATGAGACTTGTAAATGGCTCGCCGAGAGAGTGTTTTAGCCAATAGAATAATATCAATGAAACTGCAAGTTTGATGAGACTTGTAAATGGCTCTCCGAGGGAGTAGTTTGGCCAAAAGAATGATATGCAACAAAACAAGATGCATGTCAGGCCCGACAGATAGGTGGTGCCCAGGTGGATCTCCAAAGCCAATCAGGGGGTGACACATGTTGACACGCAACACAAGAGAGAAAATCAGTTGGGGTCAAAGGTTGAGCAAGTTGAGGGCAGATCAACGGTGATGCGAGAGATCTAACGGCCATCGCTATATCGCAATTGGAAGATGATCGCTGAATACTCACCGTGACTTGGCGACAAAGAACGTGCGGAAAAGGTGAGACGCTAAGGTACTAAAGATCGAGCAGTTTAAGGACAGATCAACGGCCATTGCTATACCGCATGATGAAGATGCTTGATAGTTATCCTCTGTGACATGGCAATTGATGATGTGGCAAAGTAGAGGGTATAAGATCAAGTCCAGATGGTGGTCCAAGTGGTGAGACATGGATCTCATGAATGAACCAGTGGTTGACACGTGGTGACACCGTGGCATAAGAGAAAGTTCTCAAAGAGGCTAAAGATCATGCAAGTCTGAAAGATCCGATGACTGTCACTAAGGCACAAGGAAAAGTTGCATGCCCAGTTATCACCGTGACTTAGCGATAAGGTGGGTCCAGGCCCAGTGGCGGTTAAGATGGCAGTCTAGATGGTAGACAAGGTGGACCCCCAAGTGAACCAGAGGTTGACACATGGCATAGATGAAGAGAGAAACTCAAAAGAGATAAATACCAAACAGATTCTTGAAGATCTAGTGGTGGTCGCTATACCGCGATCAGAGGATGCACGGTGTTTATTCACCGCAACTGGGCGACCAAGTAGTGGGGCCTGCTAAGGAAGCAATTCGGAGGAAGAAATAAAGAACACAAATTAAGGTTGATCAGATGGAAGAGCTTCATTCCAGTGGTGAGTCTAGGCCAAGCTAAGATGGCAGGGCAGGAACCCTAGAACCAACCATGAAGTGACATGTGGCCGACCCGATAGATGGGTAGAGTGACTGAGGATGGAACTTTCATCAGCCATCAAAATAAGTGTTTTAGTGCTAACCCGATGACCCGATGGAAACCGTTGAGGGAGTGCGTAGTTTGGAAAATGTCATCGGACATCAGAGTAAGTATTTCGATGCTACTCCGATGACCTGATAGAAAAGAAGGTGAAATGCAAGTGTATCATCGGCCATCAGAATAAGTGTTTCAATGCTAACTCGATGACCTGATGAAGAAAGCAATGCTAGTTACAGTCAAAAGCCGAAAGTGGTGGTAGGCAAGGTAGCGTCACGGGATCCATGCAAAATGAGAAGAGAAGCCATCAAGTAGTTTGAGGTCCGATTTGAGCTTGAGAGAAAGTCTGCATGAGTCTTTCTCGTGATCTTGAAGTAATAAGGATTGATTTTGAGTGCCATATGGTCAACCTTTAGTTGACTAAGAGTTTGAACTAAATTGCATGAGTTCTTCTTGCATGTTTTGAAACCTTTTTTGGTGGCTTTTTATTTCTATGAGAGGATCAGTTTTTAGAGTAGATATTTTCAATGGGAGTTCATCTTCACTCATTCTAGAGTTATCTTTCCTCTACCTTTTGGAAGGTTTTTGTATAAAGGGAATTTTTTTTTATCTTTCTCTTTCTAGTTTTAGTAGAGAATACATTCTTGTAGCTCTTGTGCAGTTTTATGATAGAATACTAAATAAAAATTATCAGCTTATGCCTTATGTCTCTACAGTTCATTTTATTATTCATGATTGAGAGCTAGTTTATTGTGTTATTGTTTAAATAACCTTTAATTTTTTTGTCTCATTTATAAGTCATAGGTTGTGCATTGTGGTAAATTGGTTCATTTGGTTGATTGTGAAAGTTTTTCTTTCCTTTCAATTTCTTGAAGTTTAAATCCTTTGCATGAAATATTTATGTGTTATGAACCAGAAATCTATTTGTACAGATTGGTGTTTTTAGGAGTGTATCTATGTGATTTTGAGATATCTTATTGATGCTTCACCTTGGTCTAGAATTTGCAAGTCATTCTATTTTCATTTTTAGTTTTCCTATCCCTTTTCTCAGTAAAAATTTAGAGTTATTCACAGGGAACCAGCCCTTCATGTGGAGATTAATTCTCACTATAGGCAACCCACAAGCCTAAGAATTATCCCATGTGTCACCAAATTGCTTGAGCTTTCATCTTGTGCATTATGGGAGCAATTTGAGTGATAACAAGAACTTTAAGCATTCAAAACCTTATTACCGGAACTCATAAAATCAATACTGAAAAGCATAAACCCAATACCAAAATAATTGATATTGCAATAAAACATAAAAATAAATCATAGAATAGTTACCATCTATCCATAACATATGACACCAAGATTTGTCCATGGAAAACCCGGTAAAAGGAAAAACTATGGTGGGAAGCCTACCCATAGTTAGATAATACTTCTGCAGTAAGTATGTGATTACAATATGAGGGGCCTGCACATGTATAAAGGCCAATAGCCTAGAGTGTATTTCTCATCATTAAAATAAGCCTCACTGACTACAAAATAAATCTAAACTATAATCTGGAATGAAGATTGAACTGCAAGTATATCATCTCCTATGCCTGAGTACAGTTCTGAATAGTACCAGAGGTCTTAAACCTCTCTTACCAACCCAATGATCACCTATGATCCACCAAACCTTCTGCATATGATTACAACATTATTCTCACATAGATAAACCTATAACCCACATACCATTCCCATTCCATGATCTACAAAGAGATCTTACATCATATTTATACCAGCTCGAGACCTAAACAATTAGGTCAGCCACCTAAAAAATAATATAATAAATTCATAACATAAAACCACAATCCAATGGTCAACCAAGTTGGCTTAGGCCAAAAACAATGTAAACAAATCATTAAATCTCGTTGGTAACGCATCAGGAACATCCTTCGACATGTTACATAAACCGGTCCATAACCTAGATAACACCAAACCCAAGATAGGTTGTCATAAACTAAATCCAACACCACTGATCAATAGGAACATGAACAAGATAACCAACAACATCTTGAAAGCCATCTAGAAGCTGCACCAACACCACTTATCACATGCATCAAAATATCTTCAACAAAGCTTTGCCGGTAAAACCCTTACTGATGACCAAAATACTTACTAGAACAAATTATAGCTCTTGAGTCATCAAATCTCGAACCAACTAATCATGATACATATCTGAATAACATGAATGATAGATCCAAATCAATTCCACAAACCAAAGCATACCATATCATACCAGATCAATATCATAAACCAACCACTCTACCGGAAACTGGTAAACAACCAAAACAATCGGTGTTACCATCAATGACAAAACATCAATGCAACACATAATCAATAACTCCAAATGCCAATATTGCTCTAGTTTCCTTCATACCTTTTAGCATACTCTTCATCTCATCTTCTAACCTTGTACATTATTTATCTCCTAATAAGGATTGAAATTCATAATGCCCTTCCTAGAACCAATCTCATTCTCTTTCTCCACACTCTCTCCAACCACATACACTCAAACACACATCAAATATTTCAAAAGTTACAAGACCTATTTCATACCTACAACAAAATTCACTTTCATTCCTATCCTTTACCCAACAAAAATTTCTATAAGACACACCCCTCTCTTTATGTACCTGCTCTCTCTCCATGGTGGAGATTTGTGTACCTTCTACCCAGCTTCGACCTCTATCAAAGGAAAACCAACACAATATTCTCTTCTTTGCAATTAAAAAATCACACTCACACACCTATTGTCTACCCAATAGTAACCTTGTAAGATGCACCTCTTATGCATCATCTACCCACTTCCACCATGGAGGATGCCCTTGCACCTTCTACCCAACTTCAATCCATGTTGGAAGACAACCAACACACTCTCATTCTTCAAACTCTTGTAACACACTCAACTCATACCAATTAGAAAAGTGGCTCCAATACTATTTAGTGTAATCAAGATGGTATCACGACTTCAATTTCAACACCTCCCAACAAGCGACTAGCTTTGATACCATTTGATGTTGTTGTGATAGGGGGTTTTATCATACTACCTAGTAACTCAAAAAACTCAACATCCAACACATAGAAACCCAAAACAACTAGAAACTCTATCAATTTATCAAATTCATACATGAATATGATTTGATATCAAATACAATTCACTTCAAGAATCATTTATAAAATTTGTCCTTCTTTCATGGTTTCTCTCTTCACCATCCTTCTCACTACCTCTCCATTAGCTTCATTGATAATCTTCTCTCCAAGATAAGTTCATCTCACACTCTCTTCCCATGAATCATAAATTTCATATTCTAGTAATTTTCTTCTTGTTCTAAAACTTACTCTTTTCTCACTACTTAATTCTCTTATATGGTGACCCCTCTCGTCTCCTTTGATAGCTACCAAAATATCTCTCAATCTTTTCCTCTCTCTCTCTCTCACAATAAAAAAACCCTTGAAACAACATATAATCTTTATTTTGTACTTTCTCATGTGACAATTCAACCATTGCAAGAAGTTTAACTATTATTGTAACGTTTAGATCAAAATATACCACATGTTGATATTTGAATGCTTAATAGAACCTTTCCACCTAATAGGAACTCTATCGCTTACTTATTTTAACCCATCAATATCTTATCACCCATTAGGAACTAAGTGATCCTCATTATCAAGCTTTAGGAATGCCCTCAAACTTTGTCCTTTAAATTGGTTGAGGTTTGAGCTTTGTTAGGAACTTGAACACAATTTCTGCTCTATTGTTGGGGTTACAAGTGTAATGCTCGCCAAAATACCTGAGAGAAAATAACTAATCTAAATAACAAATAGAGATAATGTTTTTTTTAAACATTCACTAATGCTGCACATAATGTTACAAGTACTCATATGCATTAGTCATAACATTTCATGAATGCATAAACATAATAAGCAAGCGAAAATAACAATACAACAACTATCCATCCCTAGGGTACCTCAACACCATTACTGAACTAACAATAACATATAAGAACATCCATAATCATGATACCATTAATATATATTACATTTAGTTCCTAATCAATTAATTTCTTGCTAACATGAGTATTATGAACTATCAATGCAAATCCTACATATTCTCATTAACTCTTGAATTCATTTTAAAGCACCAAACTAAATGTTCCTATCCCCGTTTTCAAAACCATCTAACATGATATCATCTTTTTCATGAAAACATCATAAGTTAAACTAATTCCTTTCCTTTAAGTTAACCATAGGTTCCTACAAACCACTCATGCATATTCATACTCAAGAGGAAACCAATAATAGGGAATATCATCATTTCCATTAAGAACATCTACCATATTGCTAATATGTTTCATTTAATATTCTCTTTACATTCATAGATACAAATGAGATAATATAATAATGTTACTCATTAGTTCAATTGTTTCCTTCCAATCCCAATTATATACATAATGAATATCCAATTACAACATAAGTGTTACAATGATTACAACAATCATAACCTACTACATTACATCATGATCACAACCTACTACAAGTCCTATCATATATGTTTACCAATTATATAAACATCATACATAGTCTCTTTGCAATTTCATATTTCCTAATGACATAACATACATAATTATAATCTCAATTACATAGAACAAGCTCCAATAATCCATCCACATGAAGAGAAGATAAGAATCCATATCCACGCACGCTAGCCTCCAATGAAGAACATCTGACCAATGGAAGAAGGCAACAAACCACCCGACCATATGGAACCAATAAGGAACCACCCACCATGCTAGGAGATGACACAAGGTTCCAACTAACACTCTATACCTAGGCTAACACCTAACAACCAAGGGACCCAGCATGACATCCACAAGAGATAAACAACCAAATAGCAATGAACCTGGAAATCACATCACAAGGCTAATCATAAATCAATAAACTACTAGAGGTATACCAACAATCAAGGCATAAGGATAATGGACACATGTAGGGAAAGAGTGTCATCACATTCTAGCCTCATGTGGAATCTGTGTCAACCTTGGATCCAAACAAGGGAGATCGGTTCATCGCACCAATGGTCTTCCCAATCTTACATCCCAAAACAACCTCCTTGGGACTCTCAGTTGGGGCACAAACTCAAATTCATTATCTTGATTAAGTTAATCCTAATTACCCAACCCACTAACCAATTTATTAAAGTTATCACTTGCAATTACAAAGGAAAACTCTTCATGTGCTTCCATCTAGTCTAGATCCACTCCTAGAGGTCTATTGCTCATGGCCCTGGTCCTACTCACGCAAGAGCCCAGTCTCCCTACCATGGACCAAGACCTTAGGGTGAAACATAAATCACAATAACATCATGAAGGCTCAACATGAAAATAATCCATAATCATAACATCTCAGATACACATTTGAAGCATAACAATGAACTATAATGCCAACATGCCAAAACAAGAGCCTCTACCATGAAAAGTGTAACAATAAGAAAAAGTAAGGCATACACCATCTTACTCAACAATATGAAAATAAAATCCTCAATAGTGAGGCACATCCATCCCACTATATCTCATATACAATAAACCTCAACAAAAAGACATTCTCCTTCTTGCTAGAGCTAATCAACATATATGCACAAACCTCAATGACATGCAATATCCCTCTTGTCGGAGTCAAAATAACAATGAAACATCCAAATCTGAGCAATACACAAAATCAAGGATCTCTAAATTATCCTCACATGCCTCTGGCATAAAACCAAAATTGAAAAAGTGACCTTACACGGGCAAAAACTAACAGACTGACAAATTAGGGCAGGATAGCACATCAATGGAGCATATTAGTGCATCCATGGTGCAAAATGGTGCATAAAAGCCATTCTTTAGTGCATTGATGACTTTCTATAGCGTATAGGTGACAAAGTACAAAAATGACAAAAATGGAAGATACAAAGTCACAATTCCACCCAAAATTGGACATAGTGTAGTATCCCTACCCTATTCAGACCCTTTTTGTCCTCATTGACCAAGGTTGACTTTTTAGTGGCTTATGTGGATGGTTGATTTATTGTGATTGTGATGTGTATTATGGTATTACGCTTTGGAGTGTGTTTGGTGAATATGATTATGCATTATAGTTCATCGAGGAATTGCTATTGAATATACATTATTGCTTATTGATGAGTAGTTTTTAACTCTGTTTCTACATCATATTTTATTAATGAGGAAATGTTAAGTTTATTTATGCGTTACTAATGATGGACTAACACATTTACTTTACGTGCAAGTTTCTTCATGTATATGCTATCATGTTGTGTGGAAGTGTATGGGGTGCAAGGAGATGATTTTCCATCACTCATTTTGGTGAGACACAAAATGTCACAATTCTCCTTTATTGGTTTGTTTACCGTGTTTGTGTATATATATATATGCATGGTTCGGTGATGCAGGGAATTGCAGGTACAAGGTATCATCTCCACCTAGCTCCATAGGTCTGAGTGTACCTAATTAACCTAATGGAAGTGGAGGAGGTAGTTCTAAGGTCCTAATGTCATCCCTAGCCTTGCTCAATTGTGAGCGTTGTCGGTCTTTTTTGTTTCTTGTCGGTTCACCAAGTAGGCCACTTTTTCGACGTTGGTATGTGGGTCATGTTCTATTTTGGTTTCAGTTGAGTGTTGTGTGTTATGCATTTTGTGTGTTTAATTATTCTCTTCTTGAGTAGTTAATGAGAATTTAATATGTGTCGTGTTGATCAAAGGGAATTAAGAATAAATTATATTAGAATCATTTTGTGGTTAATTAATTAATCGATTATTTTTAATTGTCTAAGTTAGAGTGAATGTTGAATTATTAGTGAAAGTTAAATTATATTTGGCTAGAGTAATTGTTTAAAAAAAATAAAAATAAGACCATTCTTTTTATAAATTGATAAATCAAATTCTATTAAGATAGCAAAATTAGAGTATTTATTTATTACCATATGGTGGAATTAAAAGGGGGGTTATGCTTTTTATGAACAAGGAGTATTACTTTCCAAATTTTGGAGATTTCCAAACCTACAATGGATTTTTGAAATTTTGATTGGGAAGGATTTGCTTGGAGAAATTTTGTGGGTAGTAACTTGTTGGATTCGAGTGGGAAAACTCTTGTTGCTACTCGGTTTTCATGAGTTCTTTCAGAGTCTTTGGCTCCATGTTTCATTTTGAAATTCTTCAACTTGAAGGTGTTTTATTTGATTTCTCCCCCGATTCTTTATGAAATTGTGTAATTCTCTTTGCAAATGGATTTAGAACCTTTCTCCAACTTGAATTTTGGATTTTAGTTTAGATAAGAATTTGTATGTTTCAATTTTTAAAATGAGAGTTGCTTTAGGGAAATGCTCCCCAAATTTTTATGTATAACCAGAAAGTGAATTTTATTTCAAAAGTGTGATGTTGTTCACCCATCAACCAATGGGTTTTAAGGAATTTTTGATTTGGCAAGTTTTAATTTTTGAGTTTTTGGAGGTACATCAATGGTGGATGGCCTCCAAAACCTGGTTATTGGTCTCCTTAGACTTTTTGAAAAATGTGAATCTGATGTTTTAAATGTGAAATTATTATGTGGAATAATGATATTATATATGAAAATTTCATTTGTGGATTGAATCTGATCCGTTCTCCTAGTGTTAGGGCCAATTGAGTAATTGAATACATTTGCTGGAAATGCATTGTTGTCATGAGTTATTTGTATGAATTTAAAAAAAAAAAAAAACTCAGTCAAAACAAAATCACAGTAAATGTTATTTCCTGTCCAATGTGTAAAATTTTATATTCATTTTAAATTCGATATGTGTGTGTGTGTGTGTATAATTTGTAATTTTTAATTTGTTAATGGCAATTTTCAATTTGTAATTTTTATTTGGAATATGGTATTGGATGAGATTCAATTTTTTTAAAAAGAAATATTAGTTTAGTAATTAATTTATAAATATATGTGTATATATTTATACTATGTATTTTGAATTTATTATATGAAGAAAATGTTAAATATTGATTTGATGTAAATGCAAATTAGTTGTGCAAATGAAATTTATATTGTTAGCTAGCAATTACGTTTAGTCGATATGACTTTGAATTGGAAAGATTATTTTGATTTATATATCGAATTTATTTTTCAAAAGTATTTTAAATGTTAATTTCATTATCTTGAAATTTGAAATTCAAGTGATATTTGTTATAGCCAAATTGGCTTAAATTGAAATGATTATATATTTGTTTTTAAATGATGTGTTGTTCCCTAATGTGGATTTTATTATCATGAAAGAGTTAGTTATTGGAATAGCTACAATTAGAGATTGTTAGTTTTAAGTATATTTTGAGTGATTGTTCTGATTCCTTAACATGGATGAATTTAGAGTGCAAGTAGATTTGTTTGAGTGTTTACTCTGATTGGTGAATTTTCGGTGTTGATTTGGTAGAGTCATTCTCGTGTCATGATGGTATGTTGTTGAATATCAGTTTTGGTTATGTTCATTCTTGCCTTATTGTGGTTTTGGTCTTGTTTTGTGGATAGACCAGTTGTTCATTTCACACCTCCAATTTATTTAACCTTGGTAGAAGGTTTGTTTAATCAAGTTGTCCTTCAGTTTTTTTTTTGAACTCCTTATGTTGTTTGGTTTTTGCGATTTTCCTTGGGGTTCTTTGGAGGTTGTGTAGTATCATAAGGAAGAGTGGCTTTCGAGTGGGGGCTGCGCCCAAAAAGGTAGCAGGATAACCCATCAAAAGTTGAGTAATAAGTGATAACTTAATTTAAAAATAGGGGGTTGGGTTCTACAAACACTAATCAAGATAAATTATGCCCTGCTCATTGTTGAGTGCTAGTACAGACTCATGATGTAGTGGGAAGGCCTGTAATGGCAAACCAACTACCTTGTCTTCATGAAAGGTTTGTTGGGTACCACATGAGACATGGATGAAGGCTAAAGGTTTGGGAGAGACTACTAGGGTAACCCAGGATGGGGGTGGGGGCCTATGGAGGTCTACCAGAGTCCATACCAACTATGCGATGACACTCTTCCCTTATGTTCACTAGTGTATAGTCATGTGTTGGCTTTACTTGGAACACTCTTGTGAGAGTCATGCTTGTATGCTTATGTCTTGTGTGAGTTCCTGATGTACATGTGAGACCATGTGATACTTTGTTATGGCTTGCTTGAGGGCCTTAGTTCCATCTCCTAGCACAGAGGGGTGGTTCCTTTTTGGACCACATGGTCGGGTGGTAGTGCCACTTTCCATTGGGTATTTTGTTTGTGCCTTCTTGTGATGGATTAGCTTCACAGGTGCTCCAGATGTTTCTCTTGGATTAATTTCATTACGTTATTCCAGTTGGATCCTCTTTGATGCCTCAGATCATATTTGTATATCTTGGACCCTTATGTGATCGATTGTATCATTTGTTTATGTACGCCTTGATGGCAGGATGTAATTGATGCAAACCTTATGTATTTTTCATCTTTTATTTTATAGAATGGTCTTGCACTTGAAGCAGACCCGAAGACGTAGCTTATTAGGGGTGAAATACATTATCAATATGTGTTGTATGGTGTATGTGTTCATCTGGTTCCTTTTAATTTTGGATGTATGAAAGGTATAATGGTTAAATTGTATACTATAATTTAGGTGATATTGATCCTAATTGTGTGTATGAAGTTATTAATTTAAATGTAGTAATATGGATTATGATGAATATAGCTTTAGTGATGTAATGTAACAAATGACAGATCTATATATCCAATCATGCTTAGTTTAATCTGTTATGGAATTTAATTGCTATGTTCATGTAGTAATCATTCTATCATGAGTAAGTTTAATCAATCTCATTGTTAATTCGTTAATACACCTTAAAGTTCATTGGATTAATCGTGTTGGTGTTGGAAATAAGCCACACCTGGGCCAATGATGGACTGGTCTAAGAGGGGCCAGTAGCTCAATGGTAGAGCACTCCAACAGTGTATGGAACATCCTAGGTTTGAGTCCTAGCTGGTCCATGTCTCAACATGGTATCAGAGCCAGGTCTAGGCTAGGATCCCCAAACATGCACGAGGTGTGGCTTAAAGGGGGGTGTTGGGGTTGGAAATAAGTCACACCCAGGACCGACAATGGACTGGTACAAGAGGGGCTAGTAGCTCAATGGTAGAGAACTCCAGCAGTGTATGGAAGGTCCTAGGTTTGAGTCCTAGCTGGTCCATGTCTCAACAAATCATGTAATCTTCGTTGGAAACCATTTAAGTGTTTATATAAGTCTTCCACTTGTGCTAATGTTATTGCAAGGTTTAACTTATGCATCTTAAAGTTTATTAATGATTAAAAAAATAAATTATTTGCACTCTTTTTGAGTGTTTGTAGTTGTTTCCTTTAGGGTATCTTGGCAGGGCATTACACATAGATTCATAAAAGTGCTTAGTAACACTTCCAAAAGGTGCATAAGACCAAAATAAAGCTAAATCCAGCATAATTAGACAAACAAGACCTCACATGAGCATTTAAACTTCAATTTCTAGCATTATACATACACAGTCATACATAGACATTGCCAGAAATCAAATAACATCACCATATGACAGAATAAGGAAGAGCAAGGGTCTCAGACACAAATAGAATGGAAAACAAGGGCTCAATAAGTCCACGGGGAACACCAAACAAGAGACTACAACCATAGAGAATTCAAAATTGTGCTTTCATAGCAACACCTAGCACAATAAATAAAAAGCATACAAATATTTATTTCCCCAATCTTAATACATAAATTTCAATATTAATATCCTTTCTTCAATTGTGTTTCCCAATCACCCACATACAATCTTTATGCATACACGAAGAAAATAACTCTTTTCAAAATCAAAATGCAAGAATGGAAAAGATCTCCAACCTAGAAAGTAGAGTGATGGCAATGCAATTATAGAAGAGAAAAATCCAGACCAACAAAATTTCCAAATCCAAAATCCAAATCGAGTCCAACCAAGAAATTCCAACTCCAAGCAATCCGAAAATCCAAAAGTTACAGAAAACATCCAGAAGCTCTCTCGACAAAATCTTAAAAAGCCAATAAATAAAATCTCATTAAAAAACTATAGAAGAATCCCAGCCAATCAAAATATTCCAATAAACTATATTCTATACCAACGCCCTTCCAAAAATCGAGGTAAGAATATAAAATAATATTCTTTACTTCCCCCAAATCTCAACCAATAAAATAATAAGGTAGGTATAAACATAATATTTAATTACTCAATTAGTAACAAGAGAATGTAATAATATAATAACAAATAATAATAAATCAAATCCCAATAGAATAAATCAAAGGCAATATAAATAAATGCTCCAATTAAATATAAAACCACAAATATCATTAATAAATAAACAAACAATTAAATAATAACATCCTCACAATCACAACTCCCAAGAGGGCCAATCATAACAAGGGGTAAGTACATAAATAATAACAAATAAATAACCAATAAAGAAAACAACAAAGCAAATAAATAAATAAATAATCAAAACAATAAATAATTAGATAAAAAATAAATAACCCAACAATAAATAAATAAACAAATAAAATTAAAGAAGATAAATAAATAAATAAACAACAGACAAATAATCAAAATGGATAATAAATAAGTAAATGTACGAACAAGCATAAATAATCTACCAGTAATTAAAAAATAAATAAATAAATAATAATCCAAAAAATCAAAAGCTCAAATAATAAATATTCAATTAAACATTAAACCATAAATAATAATAATAATAATATAAAATAATCAATTAAATACAAATTCATGAAATAAACATCAATAAATAATAAATCTCCAATAATAATAATTCACACATTAATATCAAATATTAATGCCATCCATTAATTTAATTTAATACTAAATAAACTATATAAACTGATTAATTATTAATTAATAAATAATCGCAAACTCACAAGGCAACCCGACATAGGGTTGAACAACGTACCGCATGATGCAGAACAATGAATCAATCCAAGACACTAATTGACAAGGGTATCAACTTAAGCCTAGTGTAGAGGGAACTCATGCCATCTCCAACAACTTGCCATTGGGATAAAGACATGCTCAGACCTGTGAAACTAGGTGGAGTCAATGTCTAGTACCTACAATCCTGCAACCACCACTAACCATGATACAACAATATATCATAAATGAATAGGCAAGTGATAGAGAATTGCAACGCCATTCATGCTCACAATGAGTGGTATGACATCATCCCTATCACAGAGACACTAGAAGACAATCACAATCATCATAACATCAACTCAATCATCATCATAATCATGGAATAGGGTTAGCATAATCAAGATGTCATCATAACCTCATAAGCAATATAATCCATACATGAATAATGAGTGCATCTAGATCACTACACATAAGCCTGATCAACATATTAGTCCACAACATACTTTATCCACATAAATCATAATGAATCCACTAATGTCAAAGAGATTAGATCAATGATATAAGAATGAGACATAGATATAAGAACACACACAAACCTAAAAGTGTTTATCACATCCTCTCATAAAATATGAGTTAGGGAGGGGCACTACAACAAGCTTCATAGAGAACCTAACACTTATTCCATATGTTGTGGTTTTCCAATCAATAACTTTGATATCATTAGGAACTCTTAGTTTCTCCTTTATTGAAACTTTCAAACTTACAAGGAACTCTTAGAAGCCCAAGATCAAAGCCTTCGTCAAGGTTCTAACCCCTTATAGAATTATTTGAAATGCATCTTTATTCCTTTATCTATTTATTGCATTGCTTTCTCTATTGGTAAAAAAATTCACCACACTTTTTCTTGAAGGGATTGGAAAAAGGAAATTCCAGTTTTTACTTGGGTAATCAATTGCATAGTAAGGGCCTTCTTATATATAACATTATACATGAGAAGGGACTTTACAAGGAGTTCCTTTTAGGATATAGGAAGGTAATTTTTAGTGTAATGAAATAACTTGCATAAGAAAAAAATATAATAAGAAATATGCTATAAATACTTGATAATACTTGAGAATATTAAGCCACTTTAAGCGAGGAAGAATCTAAAAGTCTCCAAGAAGAACATATCATAATATGATGATGATAAATTAACCACTAACTCTTCTATATACCCTAGTATATTTTTAGGTTGCCATCTAATATGACTTATATATCTAAATACAACTTCTTAGATGACTTAATTATCTAAATAAGACTACAATAATGATAATATAACTTAAATAAGAGTTAAGGTAGCCACAAATCAACTATTTATGACCCTATGTACACTATATGATTAATGGTATAACCTGTAGCCATATTTCATAAAAGATTTTTTGTGCATAGGTACAACCTTAAATTTCTTGTAGGGTCATTTCTATTATTGCAAGGGTTTATTGCAATCATAAAAACTATGTTGGGATTTTTTTTATACTTAGGTGGGTTTTACATTAAAATAGATTTGAAAGACATTGAATTATAGCATGTGGGGCTACCTTTAACTAGACATCCATAATCTTCATCTACATGGGTTGTCTTGTAGAAACCTTGAAGGCTCTAAGATGAATTGTAAGCATCTATAATGCTCTTTATTAGACAACGCATATATTACTTTCTGAGATTTTGTTAGACCTTTTAGTTTTGAGAGTATAATCATTAATTTTTCTTACTTGAAATATAATTATCCACTCATTTACCAAGTATACAAAGAAAATAAAAATGAAGGCTCCTCTTTATTATTTAATTATTTTGTTCTCTAGATTTGAAGGAATAATTTTTTTACAAATTAGACAATACTCACTAAATTTCACAATTTGAGTCACAAGATACCTCTTGCTTATTTGATCTTATCATCTCCGTCTCTGTAAAATTTTCCTATCAATTATAAATTTTAAATGTTTTGTGTCAAAATAAATTATGTCATATTTTCTTAAGTTGTCCTAATCCAATGACCCATATGAATTCATGGGACTTCTATCAACCAAGCTCTTGCACCAATGTTTGATCTTTCTAGAGAATAATCTTATTGCAAAATAGAAATTTTAAAAATTGCTCCAATGGGGTTTTGTATCAAAGAATTTTTTAGATTATCAAACCATCTACATATAATATCATATGGATACATATTTTTATTATTATTAAGACTAAATCCACTAGTTAATATAAATCTATGTTATCTTGGACTTACAGGCTCATAAACTAGATCTTCAATGTTTAGATTGTTAGTGTAAATAAATTCATTCCATAACTAGTTAGTTGTCATTATTTTCTAGATTGACCTATCCACACATAAGTTTAAGTTTAATTAGCTATTTAAGTGTTTTGTCTCACCTCTTGTGGTTGAGACATGTGTATTCACTTAGTGATACACCTATTACATGTACATTTTTCACTTACACACTTGCCAAGTGTATTCACAAGTGTTCTACTTTTGGAGGGTTAGTTAGTTATTGTTACCTACCTTTCTATCTCAACTAACTTGCATATATATATGTAAGGATTCTTGATATATTACACACAATTATGTTAAATCAATTAAGCTATTGATTTTCATCTATTTTCATTCTCTTGTTTTCTAACTATTGCAAAGCATACTATTGCTTGAGACTCACACCTCACACAAGTGACATCACTTGACCAGTTGATCTTGGTTCTAACACAGTATTAGAGAAATACTGGCTCATTTTTGGTCTGGTATTATTGCATAGTTAATTTATTAGTGTGTCATACAAGAAAAAAATTATTTGTGAAGATTTTTTATTTTTTACAATATCATAGTTTTGTAGGCTCTAGGAAACATTTTTTCATGGTCTTGAATGGTGTTTTTTTTTCTGGTTGTGAAGCCATACTATGTTTTTTATGTGTGAATTTATTGCATCTTCTTTCTTTTGAAGTTCCACCATATTTTTTAATTCACCAAGAAGGCATCACATTGTGCAATGTGTGACAAATTCTACATGAAGTGAGGTAGATAAAAAGCAACACAATGAAGGCATCTTGAAGGGCCAATCCATGCATCACAAGAAAAAAAAAATTGTTGACAAGGCATTTGTCCTTCGTCTCTATGTGAAGAGGTGTTCTAATCCATATTGCTAAAATGATCATTATGTGAAGAGGCTCTTTTGAAACCTGTAAAGGAAAATATTTAGTTGTCTCCGTTAATGGCTCTAATAACTATACTCTAAGGCCATGACTTAGGAATTGGACATCCATACTAAGTAGTTATATGATCATCATGAAAGCTCATTTCTCTGTCAACCTGAGGTGTATACTTGAAATGGGTCAGCAAGGTATATACACTAAAGTCCTCATTGTAGTCATTCTACAAAGAAGAAAATATTTTTGAAAGTAAATAACTGAAATTCCTAAATAGAAACTACCTTTAATTCAGAAAAATAGGAACTTAGTCCATAACAAGCAAGAAACTACTCTATCTACCTTAGCTGCATGAATAGTCACAGGATGATTTCCGGTGGCTGCAGGAACAATCAACCGCTAGGGCAACAAACTAAATAATGAAAGAAATAACTACTTAATACAAAGGCTGGAATCCTTACTAAGTGGGCCTCCTTAGCAAGTCTTCACAAAAATCAACTAAGTGCTGCAAACTAGAATATTATCTTATTAATTTGAAAACACTTGCTACATCATAGTATTTGCTGAAAACTGTTCTGCTATAAAAGAGTGAAAGTTCTAATATCTGATGTTTACTGTCCCTGAGAAGGGATATCTAAACTTATTTATAATAAGGAAAATCCTAACTAACTCTAACTACTGGCAAGTACACTCCCAAAACATTAGGAGGGTGCCATTTATTACAACATAAGAAAGAGGACATGGAGTTACACTCTAAATAAGAACTAGTCAAGCTATTTAAACTATAGAGGAAATCTAGCATAACTATCCCTCCTAGATTTATTCTCCTACAAACATGAATACCGAAGTTTCATAATTACACTCTCTGGGCTGTAGATAACCAACTGTAGACTGCTTCAATATTCATCTTGATGAGACTTTGTCTTCAACCAACTAACTAGCATTAACTCCCACATTGTGAATCTTTGAACATTTCCCATTCTTTATTAACTCATACATCATGTCATTAGCATGTACAAAATAAAGGTATATCTATTTCATTTATCTAACTACATGCAATATTAATATGGATAAATCACATCGCATGGCCACTTCACCATTAATCATAATTTCAACCAAAAGAAATATATATAAGGGTACGTTAATGTCATTTTGTCAAGTTCATGAAAATATAATAGGATCATTATTTTAACAGAGTTTTAGGACTTAGACAACATCTAGACCCTTATCAGAACCAGTAAAAGTATAGAAAACATATACAAAATTTAGCCATTATTTGTGCTCATCATTCCCCCCAACCTGTCTTCCTATTGGTCCTCCAGTAGGAAAAATGTTTTGCATTTTATCTTGCAACCTGTAATCACCAGGAATAACCTGGCATGATCCTTTGTTAGCAAGGCTGCAGTAGAACTCTTTGTTTTTCTCATTTGTCCCATCTAGCTTTTTTTGCTGCTTCATCAAAAACATTCCCATCCTACCTGCAATCTAGAATTGGCCATAGGAGCATTGGCGGCTGAAAAATGAGAGGGAGCCAATTATTATATTTTGATCGGCCCAGATGCATGTATAATGGTGCTCTTCTAACAGTTACAAAATAATTTTAGAGGGAATATGGTTTGCCTGTTGCAATTCCTTTGTTAGACTATTCCTATTGATATGTGACGACTGATCAACAAAGTACTGTACACTCATCCACGTATCCTCGTCGGGGTCCGGGGCCAGGCCGGGCCCCAGGAATGTGGGCGGTAGCTCGCTGCGGGGGTTTAGGGGCGGCAACCCCCGAGAATTTTTTTTTTGGATGTTTTTGTTGATGAAAACCAACATTGTAATAAAACCCTAAAAAGGCCGACTTTGTTTGTTGCCCTAAAAATGCATGTTATAATCGGTTGGGATGCTTAAGGCATTGTAAGGTTGATGTACTATTTTTGTTGGATAATAAGAAAGATTGGATGACTGTATATGGTGGACGTAACCCATTCTAGGTGAACCAAGTTAAATCTCTATGTTATCTATGTCTTGTTTTATTCCTTTATCTTTTGTATTTAAATCTGCATATAATTGTTAGTTCATATTTGCTTTGGATCCGCTTGAAACCCTAACAATTCCATCTTTGTGCCAAATATCCCATTACTATTTGTCCTTCAACAAAATGCATATGCTCAAAA
This sequence comes from Cryptomeria japonica, assembly GCF_030272615.1. NCBI lineage: Eukaryota > Viridiplantae > Streptophyta > Pinopsida > Cupressales > Cupressaceae > Cryptomeria > Cryptomeria japonica. The sequence goes on from NC_081405.1 coordinate 371,788,258, forward strand.
TCCTAGAATATCTCTTCTCTCAAAGATAAGATTTGAGATTTACATTCAGGTCTATAAAAAATCTTTTGCCAATCAAAGTAGAGGCATCTTGGATTTATAGCTTCAGCCCATAAGGATAGGGTAATCCGAAGTTCCTCTTCCCTATATTCTCTAAGCTATCATCCCCAATTATTTTTGTTCTAAATCCATGACATGAGAGCTCTGATATGAATATCACCAATATACACCAAGGGATTCTAATCATTGTCATTAGGAACTGCATAATTGTGAAGATAAAACTCACAAAGCAAATTTTTAGTTGTTGCAGGAGAGGACTGATATATCTGATAAAACTCTTGAGGTGTTTTAGTGGAATGATCTAAATCTGAAATAATTCTTGACAATTTAAAAGAAAGATTGAGTTCTTTATGGTACATGGCATATACTCGGGGTGGTGTTTTGCATCCTACAATTTGTGGTATCATGGTTACTACATTATCCACCTTATTCTTTAATGCAGCAATTTCTTTGTTTTTCTTCTCAATCTTTTCATCTTTCTGACTAATTATTTTCTGCAACTTAAGTTTTTCTTGATTCCATTCTTCTTCTTTATCTAATGTGTCCTTATATAAATCTAAAGCTACAGACATCCATGAGAAATAAGTGGTTCTATGTCTTTCAACAAGGGGCCTTTTCTTAACTAATTATCTTTCTTTTTCCTTTTTCTAGTTGTTGCTTGGTCATTTGTTCTACTACAACAACTAATCTAGCAAGGCCACTCAAACCTATATTCTTTTGAAGTTTTTCTTCTTCCACTATTGGGCCCTGTTGTTCTGGAGATAAATACCTCATTTCCTCATCTCGTGCCACCTCTTCTTCCCTTTCTTGTGCACTAGGTCTAGAGTGCTAAGACCCTAAGGAGTCAATTTGAATTCTTATCCTAGGCTCACCATGTCTAATTTTCTTAGGTTTTCTTCTAAGCCCGTGGCTTATTCTTTGTGGTGTCTTCTCAATTGTTTTGAAGGATTTGGCATGTTTAGGTTTTTTAACAAATGTACCAACCTAAGTAGTGGTAGCAGGCAACTTTCCCTCTTCATTTTTCCTTTTTCTAGGACTCGGGGTTTCCTTTCCTATTTTTTGTTTCTGTGTCCCTTCCCTTGTTGCTTCATTTTTCTTTGCCTTACCTTTCTCCTTTTGGACAATAGCTCCAGTCCTTTTCAGAGTTTTAGTTTGAATATTGACATTGGGGTCCGCTGAAGATTTACTTGTATCACTAGATGAAGGTTCTACTATAAGAGAGTCTGTAGCAAAGGCAACCCTAGATGTTGAAGCTCCTGGGGTTGATTTAATAGTTTCCTATGTTGCCCTAGCCCTTAATTTTGAATATTGACCCCTACTTCTTGCATTAGTTACTTAAATTTCTTGACTTCCACAAATTCATCCCAAGTCATCTAGGAGACATCTTGTAAAGACCTTTCTATAAGAAATTTAATCAAACAATTATGAGAGACAAATTTTGACCTACCTTTCTATATTTTGGCCACCATTATTGAGAGAAAGTTGTAAAAGATATTTGACACATTCATCCTTTGACCATGTCTCATATGGCTTAGCAATTTGAAATGAAGAGAATGGAGGCAGGATTGTCTACCCTTACAGGTAAGATATTTGAGCATGTACACTGCTACTTGTTTCCATTTTTTTGGCAAAGAAAGTCTCCTAGTCCCATGTTTGTCCACATTAAGAGGAGGGTCATGAGGTCTAGAGAATTCTACCCTAGTAGACCTAACATGTTTGAAATCAAGATATTTTTCACCTTCCATAGGTAGCCCCGAGAGCTCTACTATTCATTCTTCTGTAGCATTTAATTTCAATCCTTTCACCATTGCTTCACCATTAGAGAAGGTTTGAGCAAACTCTAAAGCAATGTCATTGTCAAACCCATTAAGCTTTAGGAAATAATCCATCCAGCCACATTGTCTGAATTCTGGCTCACAAATTTGATCCTGTAGAAGTATGGTATGAGTTGTAGGCTCATTCCTAATAAGAGACGCTCCCATTGTATAGCTTTAGCTATATCCTTCTGACTTCTTAAAAATACTGTGATTTCTAAAAATTCAAATATTTCCTACAACTTTCGACCTTCTACCAAGAGAAAACCTTTCTAACTCATATTTCTCAGCTTATCACATAATAATGACAATAAAATTCATTATAGAAGGATATTATGACTTAAAATTTGGTGGCATCAATACAACTAGGCTTAAGCGTACAACTTTAAAAGAGAGGTCATGTCACTTAATACAGACTATCATAAATGACATAATGGCATATTTCAAAATAATTTTTTGATAAAAGTTTTTATGACATGGGTAACACATTATGACATAGCATACCTTCCCCCCCCCCCCCCCCCACCAACATAAAATTTGATAGGTGTCCACACATGTCATGCAGGAAAGTGAAAAAGAATGTGCTATGTGAAGTATTCATATTAATTAAATTGTAGAAAAATAAATTCATTTGAAAGAAATAATATACACAATTTGTCAGGCACATACCTGGAGCATGTAGAATGTATAAGATCTAGTTATGTTGGAAGTAAATGCAATACTGAATTGACTAACTAGTTGAAAAGGCTAAATAGAAGGAAGTGAAGTGAATGTGGAAGAGGAGAACATGAAATGGAATGATGGTGTATTTATTGATGGAGAATGTACTCCCACAAAAAGTGGAAGTGTTTATTATGCATGTGATGACATGACTAGGGAGAATGTGGGACATCAAGTCCACTTTCTTTGGCTGTAGGAGTTTCAAAATGTGAAGGTGCAGTGAAATGCTATGAGAACTCATGTTTGGAAGATGGTTTATGATAAAGCTTTAGGCGATGACTATTGACTAACAAATTGAATTTCACAGGGTAACAGTTATGAGTTGCACAACTCAATTAGGAAAAACTTCTGTAATTTCATATGGGCTTAACCATATAGTCTGTAATTTTCCCATGTTATCCTTATATCTAGAATCATAGAGAAGTGCCCAATCTCCTCTTTGGAATTGCTTTTCCCTGATATGTTTATCATGCCATTTGATCCTTTGATTTTGGAGAATTTATGTTTGATGTAAAGCTAATTTTATGATTTCATCCAAATCATTCAACTGCAAAACTCATTCTTTCTGTGCTGCAGATATGTCAATTCCAAGTTCAAGTGTTGTCATCAATGTTTTATGTTCAAATTCAATAGGCATCATTGTTGTTTTGTCATATAACATCTCAAAAGGAGTAAATATTGTTATTGTTTTCCATGATGTTCTAAATGCCCATATCACTTCAGGTAGTCTAGCTACCCAATCTTTTCTATGTAGATCCACTGTTTTAGTGAGAACAGCTTCAATTTCCCTGTTCGTGATTTATGCCTATCCATTAGCTTATGGATGGTAAGGTGTAGATTTTCTATGCCTAATAATGTATTTATTTACCAATGTTGTGACAAGAGTGGAGGTAAATTGAGCCCCTTGATCTGTTACTATTTCTCTAGGAACTTCATAACGGGTGAATATTTCTTTATAAAGAAATTATGCTACCTTGTTGTCCCTTGCATGTTCCATGGCCTCAACTTCAGCCCATTTTGTCACATAGTCAGTACAGACTAAGATGTAAGACTTGCCATTTGATGGAGGGTCAATAGGCCCTACAAAGTCTAGTCCCCATTTGTCAAAGGGTGTTACCACCACTTATAGATATAATGGCATCTCATCTAATCTTGTTGGTCTACCCATTCTTTGGCATCTATCACATTTTCTGGTCTATTTAGTAGCATCCTTGTGCAAGGTAGGCCAATAGTGTCTTGTATTGAGTATCTTAATGGTTGTCCTCCTAGCTACAAAATGTCCTCCACAAGGCTCATCATGGCATGCATTCAGGATGTCATAAGTTTCATCCTCCCAGACACACCATCTCATTACTTGGTTTGGTCCAGTATAGAATAGGCACCCTGGTACCCAGGAGAAATTAAAGCTCTTTTCTACAAGCAATATCTTTTCTTTTGGTGATAAATGAGGAGGAATCTTGTGAGCAACTAGGTAGTTAGCTATGTTAGCATACCAAGGTGTATAGACAGTAATAGAGAAAAAAAGTTCATCTGAAAATGAGTCGCCAATGACTTGTGGATCTTCATTTGTTGTTAATCTTGATACAAAATCTGCTACTACATTGGTTTTCCCTGGTTTGTCAACAATTATGATATCAAATTCTTGCATCAACAATATTCATCTTGCTAATCTCCCTGAAATTGAGGATTTATTAATGAGGTATTTAATGGTTGCATGATCTGTATGAACAAAGATCTAGTAGCCAGTGATGTAGTGTCTGAATTTATTAAGTGCATATATGATTGCTAACATCTCTTTTTATATGATAGTATAGTTAAATTCAGGTCCATGCAAATTTTTACTGATAAAGTAAATAGCAGTTTCTACACTGGCTTCTTTTTGTCCCAAAACAACACCTATAGCATAATCTGATGCATCAGTATGGATATGAAATGGGATTTCCCAATTGGATCCTTTAAGAACAGGTGCTTGGGTTAGTGCTATTTTTAAGTCAGAGAAGGCTTTCTCACACTGTGGTTTCCATTGGAATTAAACCTTTTGTCAATAAATTATACAATGGTCTTGCCATTGTATTGAAATCTTTTATTAACCTCCTATAATACCTTGTATATCCTAACAAACTTATGACATCTTTTTGTTTCCCAGGAGTAGAAAGATTAATAATTACCTCTATTTTAGCACCGTCAACCTAGATACCAACTTGTGAAATGAAATGGCCAAGCACAACTCCCTCCTGCATCATCATAAAACACTTTTCAATGTTCAAGGGAAAATTGTGATCCTCATATCGCTGCAATTTTTTTTCCAAGTGGCTTAATGCTTCCTCATATGTGCCTCCATAAGCAGTAAAGTCATCCATGTAGATCTCCATGCAATCATGTGAGATATATGAGAATATGCTTATGACTACTCTCTGAAAAGTAGTTGGAGCATCACATAATCCAAATGGGAGTACATAGTAGGCATAGGTTCCACATGGGCAGGTAAAGGTTGTTTTTTCTTGGTCTTTAGGTGCAATTCTTATCTGGTTATATCCACTAAAACCATCTAAGAATGAGAAGTATTTCTTACCTGTTAAAGAATTCAACACTTGGTCAATAAAAGGAAGTAGAAAATGTTCCTTTTTGGTTGCAGCATTAAGTTCTCTATAATCTACATAGACCCTCCATTTTCCATTCTTTTTAGGCACTATAACTAGAGGGGATACCCATTGACTATAAAAAATTGGGTATATAAATCTTGTATCTAGAAACTTTTGAAGTTCTCCTTTAACTATTTCACTTAATGCAGGATTGATTCTCCTCTATGGTTGTCTCACTGGTCTGCAATCTTCTCTAATATAAATCCTATGTGTGCACAATTTAGGATCCAAACCCTTCATGTCATGGTAGTCCCATGCAAATGCTTGCTTGTGATATCTAAGCAATTTTATCAAAGACTCATTTTGATCTTGAGTGAGCTTATTATTAGTATTCAAACACTTGTCTGGTGATACTTCTATTTGCTTAGTCAATTCAATCATAGATGCTTCAGTAAGATATAGAATTTGTACCTCATGCAACAATAATGTATGAAACAAATCTTTGGCTGTAGGAAAGTTGTCTAAATTGGGAGCAAGAAGGATTGACTACATTGGACATGCAAAACTTGATGAACATCCATCAGGTTGCTCAACTGCTCCATAATGATTCTGAAGGATGTTAGAGAGTATTTCATCTTCCTCTTGAAGCTACAAGAAGGGATCCTTATATATCACCATAATTTGTGCAACTGAATTGTCTTCATGTATTTTTTACCCTATGTTAGGCCACACTGGTTGTGTCAAGTCAAGCTGAGGTTTTGTTGGGGGATAAAATGCAAGCTTCCTAGTAGACATGCCATCTAAAATTATCACATCTCCTGACCTACATCCTATAAAAGCATCTATTGAAGCTAACCAAGGTCTACCCAGAATAATGGGATATCCTTCCAGAGTTACCTTTGGAGATAGAATCATAAAATCAGCTGGGTATTCCCAAGAATCTAGGGGGTCTTCCACCATACCATCAGGCATAGTGGTAGAACTATCTGCTAGTTGTAGGATGGTAGGGGTAGGTCTTAAAGTAGTGATGTTTAGATGTTGCATGACATCTTTTGTCATCACATTGATAGCTGCACCTAAATCAATTAGGGCATTTTGAATTTGGATTCTATTGATAACAATTCCAACTACAGGGATACAAGGGTCAAAATACTTAGGAACAATCACCTTCCCAAGCATGATATCAACTAGTTGACCTACCACATGCACTATTTGTGGATCTTTTTTCTTTCTTCTTGATTTCTTTAAACAAGCCATTTTTATTGCTTTGTTGTAGATTGGGATATCTTTAATGGCTTGGAATAAAGGAATTTTTACACGAACATGTTTCAACTGATCTATGAGATCAAATGTTGGTCCCTCCTTTTACTTTGTTACTTCCATCTCAAGCCTTTAGGGAAATAGAGGTATTTCCTTGTATTTTTGTGCCTGACTAGGTGGTACAAGTGGACTAGGCAAATTATCATACTCAACCTCTTCTAGAGGTAACTCGGTTATAACTGGGAAAGATGGCGTTGGAAAATTTGTCCTTGATCAGAGATGTATATCACTTATGCTTACACCATATGCAGGATATTGATTTGGATTAGCATAATAAATAGGTTGTTGTTGTGGTTAGTTGTTTGGATTAGGGACAGGTTGTGTTGGCAATTGAGTAGGTTTAGTTGCACTAGAATTTGGGATAGGAAGAGGCATTAGGGCTTGTCATTGTTGAGGTTGTTGAGATGGTTGTAGGTAACCAATAGATTACTTTGGCCATTGATGTCCTCCCCTCCATTGGGATGTCTACAGCCAATTACCTTGAGGTGGTTGCCAACCCCCTTGAGGTTGCTACCATGGAGATGGGGAGTTATGATAACTAGGCCATATATTTTAATTATTCCAAGGTTGTGAAGGAAACTTTTCATATTTTTGCGGGTAAGAAGTTTGCCACTGACTATTAGGATTATAAATATTTGTATAAGGACCATTGAAAGATATTGGGTCTTGTGGTATACCTTATCTTGGAGCCCATGGCCTTCTTTGTGCAATGTATAAAATTTGATCTTCATCTCCTTCAATTGACTTGAACTCTAGTGGAATTGGTTTTCTTTCAATATTAGCTACTATTTTGCACCTACAATCCTTTCTCTTTTGTCTATAGTGAGGGCAATATTCTACCAACATTTCCTCTGCCTCCTCATGCTTCTTTTTGGCTTGATGTGTATCCAGCTGAGAAGCCATATTGTTTATGATGACTTGCTTGAAATTTGATAGAAAGTTAGTGATCTCCATCCTTTAGATTCCATTAGTGGAGGATTTACCCATACTAGGTTGGTAACCTCTTCCTTTCTTGACAATTACTCTAGAGTAGTTTTGACATATTTTCTTGATGTCTTCCCAAGGAACTTGAGTTATATCTCCTCCTCCCATTAGGTCCAAGGCTTCAGTACAACTCTCATTGATTCCTCTGAGGAAGAGTATCTTTTGAGATTCTTGACTGAGTGCATTCTATGAGGATTTTTCCAAACAAAATAAGAAGCTTGAAATGTAATCCTCCAAACTCTCATCTTCCTTTTTCTGCATCCAAAAGATATCATCTTCCCTCATATTACCACTTCTACAATACTCTTTATATTTATCAAGAAATTTTGTTTTCATGACGTCCCAACTATTTACAACTTCTCTTCCCAAAATCATGAACCATCTTAATGTTGCTTCTTTCAAAGTAGTAGGAAACAATTTAAGCCTATGCGCATATGTGGTGTAGTCATAGATTCTACAAAGAATATCAAATTCAAACAGATAAGTATTTGGGTCCTCTGTTAGTAGTGTGGGATGAAAAATGTGGGTGCTAAACTAAGGGCTAAAAAGAAAGATAATTAACTTAACAAACACAATGCATCATACACCTCAAGATTAGAATGATAAAATAAAAAAAAACAAGCATGAAAAGAATAACACAAATGCAAACCAAATGCCCATTTTGATTTGATTATTCTGCGATTGGATGTTCGATATTGATCCATGATAGTAAATGCAAATGATAATGGATTGATGGATGAAAATGATAATGAATAGGTTGAGTAATGATTTTGGCAGAGTAACGGTATGATATATGAAAAAAGTGGATCATTTGGTCTAAAATGAGGGGGATTAAATAGGCAAGGTGAGGAAGGGAAGGGGAGGTGAAGAGGAGACACTTGTCCTCCAAAAAGGACAAGTGTCTCAACTAGAAAGAAAAGGAATGACATGTGTCCATGAGGACACATGTCTATTTTGGGAAAAGCCACCCAAAATAGGAAGAGTGACATGTGTCCCTGAGGACACATGTCTATTTTGGGCAAAGCCACCCAAAAATAGGAAGCTATTTTGGAAAAGGCCACCTGAAATAGGATACTTTCCCCAAAATAAGGAATTGGTTAGGATGTGCACACACATGTGGGAGGTTGGAAGGGATGGGATAGGGTTGGTTAGGGAGGATGACTAGGATAGGTTAGTTGGTTAAATGGTAGGAGACATGTGCTCAAATAGGAATTTGAGCTTAATTAATTAATTAAATTAATTAATCCATGTGCTTGAAAAAGGGGAGGGGGTTAATTAATTAAAGTAATTAATTAGAAGGGGTGGAGAATGAGGATAATTAATTAATTAGATTAATTAATTGGGAGGATAGGATAATTAACTAATTAGATTAATTAATTAGGAGGATATGATTGGAAAATTAATTAATTAGGAATTAATTAGTAAAATTTAGGTCTCTACATTTTTCCCCTCTTCATGGTGGCGCTTAAATAGTGTCAGTGCGAAGAAAAATAAAACACCTAAGAGTGAGGAACAGAAAAAAATGCCCTAGGCTCGACTGAGAATGAAGGACGAGGGAAGGGGTGCACGGGAAGATGGGAGACCAGACGACCTCTCAAAAGAAACAATGCCCCAGTAGATCGAGAGAAAGGGGATGAGAAACAAAATCCATAGGTGAAAATGACACCCCAAAAGGAGGCCCGAGGAAGGACATATGCTAAAAAATAGTCTGGGAGGGCCCGCGACGATCAAAAGGAGGTACACAAGCACCTTATAAGGTCAAAAAATGCTTTCAAGAATGTTCATTTGTGCATGCCCATTATGAGAAAAGTGATCTCTGAGAGAAAAAATCATATTTTTTTATTGCAGTTGGAGCTCATAGCTGGATTGGACAAGATGGTACGAAGTGTGAGGCTTCACCGAGTCATGGATTGCGAGGTAGGGTTTGAAACCCAACTTGGTGTTTGTTATTAATCTCAAATAATTAATTAATAATTTATTTTTAGCATAGATCTCGGAAACCAGGGGGCAAAGGGGCTGGTGGGTTCGCTATCCTGTCGAAACGGAGGGCGGCGAGAAAGCGATTCTGCCAAAAGGGAAGCGGCAGGGCAACTGGACTAGAATCCCATGGTGGTGGGATGGCAGTCCTGCCGAAAGGCCGACGAGGTGGCGATCCCATGATGACGGGATGGCAGTCCTGCTAGGGAGGTAGGGCAGCGGGGCGTTCTTCCCCGCCAAGGCAGGAAGGCTTTCTCGTCAGGGCATGAAGGAAGTCCCACCACGAAGGTGGGGCCTACCTCCCCACCAGCGTTCTCGCCCAATGGGAATGCTTTCCTGCCTCGACAGGAAATCTTTCCCATCGAAAGAGCGAGAGGTGGGATTCCATTCCCAACGTGGCGAGAATGCAAGTGGACCCGCTCTGGAGGGATATCGATCCTGCCCAAAAAGATGCGTGAAAAAAGAAAATTTAATTAATTAGATTAATTAACACGTAGGGAAAGGGATAATTAATTAATTAGGAGGGATGCAAGAAAAAGGCTATAATTAATTAATGAGATTAATTAATTAGGGGAAAAATATGATAATTTAATTAATTAGGAGGCAAAGGACCAAGTAACTAACAAGATGCTATTGGCTTGATGCGCAATGGAGCTTTGACATACTCATGTGCCGAGAGAGACATTACAGTCTCCTAAAGCTTGGGGCAGAGTTGAGTGTCGCGGACTGGGCATGGATTAATGGGATTAGGCTGGACTATGTGGCATGGATTCCACACATTCAATCACACATATCGATGTTGATGGCGATGATCAAGAGATATAGGAGCGATACCTCTACTTTCCTCCTACCAACAAGAGAGATCACAGTGACTCTCACGAACATGTATCGGATTCTCAGGTTACCCATACGAGAAGCATGATGCATAGTGCAGAGGATCGAGTAGGAAAAGGCCATGAGACTATTGGTTGGAGAAGATATGCCCCTACATCATGGGAAGCTATCCTTAGAGCAGGCACTAGCACTAGCAACACCTGTGAGGTAGATATATTTCTTTGTGAGTGCACTAGTGAGAAGCTACATCCTGTCAGATCATGGAGGTAGATCAGTCATACTGGGGATGATCCCAGTAGTGATGAAGGCAGAGGATGGCAGATGACTGATGGATTGGGGGTTCTTTGTACTGATGGACATATACAGGGAGCTTCATGCTATCATTTATCATCCAAGCTGGGGTTTTGGTTATGTCACACTACTATAGGTGTGGGAATGGGAGCACATTATTGTCACATGACTAGTGGGTAGGAAGGAGAGGGATGTAGCCGAGCTCATTGCATTCAGCTGGTGAGGAGGGTTGAGATACGAGGTCATCGACAACTTCAATTATTGGCAGGTGACACTCGACAGATTGGCAGCAGACAATATCACATGGCAACCGTATATGGGGATTCCAGCATGGTTAGAGGATCCTTGACATGTTTCATATATGATGACCATAGGATACATCATTGGGAGGTCAGAGCATGTCATCGAGATGTAAATGCCAGACCAAGTGCAGAGATAGTTTAGCTAGGTACAAGATGTACCTAAGGCACCATATAGATTTCATTGGGTCACCAAAGAGAGTTCAGTTGAGTTTGGACCCTCACTATAGGATAGAGCAGGGATCATAGATCGATGGACACAGTTAGCTCTAGTATAGTGGGATCCATGAGGGGGACCCTCAGATGTAGGTGTTACAGTAGCCTACAGGGATTGGTGGGTAGAGGCCAAACCGAAGGCGATCAGGAGAGCAGGATTGGAACCCCTCAGTGAGAGGAGGATGTAGGTGTGAGCCAAGGGAGGCAAGATTGGACAGTATCAGCCAACCAGATGAAAAGCTAAGTTCATGGCAGAGATCATGACCTAGATGAGGTCCAGATCGGCCACAGGGAAATAAGCCTAGAGGGGATCAGAAGAGATGTTTGGGGGGAGATGGAGGAGACAAGGAAACAACCATGGACATGGACTCACCACCACAAGTGCAAGCAGAGGGATAGGAGGAGGAGGGACAAGGCCGAGGCAGGAGGAAAACGAGACTAATTCCTACTAGGAGGGTCAGGAGGGAGGAGAGAGGAGAGAGTTCCACAGTACCACTAGATGCAGCAACACCGATTCACTCCCTCCAGGAGGCGATGGTGAGGGCAGAGAGAAGGCTACAAACCATCACTAAAAAGAGATAGCCTATGGAGGGAGAGAGATATCCTGTGCCAAGAGAGAGATACAGTAGAGGGTACTAGGGTACAACAGGCTCCTCTAGGAGAGAGATGCAATAGTTTTGGTTAGGGATGCTTTGGAGCATTCTACGCGGGGGATAAAGGAGACCGTGACCCGCTACCAGAGGGAGAGGGATGAGGCCCCAAAACATGAAGGATTGAGCAACAGAGGAGGGGGGGAGATAGTGGCAGGGATGCTAGAGAGATAGATGGTTGAGTTAGAGGCCTTATCTCATCAGGCAGGATGGTACAAGGCCAGGTATGAGCAAGCAGTACCAACATATCAGAGGGAGTAGTATGTGCCACCTCCTAGGGCTAAGGTAGATATCTCCTCATACAATGGAGGATCCAACAGAGGGTTAGGGAGATCCAACTGCAATACAAGTGTATCGAGTAGGAGGACTCGGACAGAGGACACACTAGTGTCAAGATTAGGATCCACACAGGGATCCCCAAGATAGGGACAGGGGAAGGGATAGGGACCAACCTAGCCATCGTAGAGCAGAGAATTATGCAGATAATCCAGATTTTGATATTTTTGGTATACCATAGGGAAGATATAGAGATTTATATATATTTATGCCTTGCACCTCATGCATGTGTTATGAGCTTGATATGTGATCATCAGTCATTATGATAGTGTATGCACTCGATTCATCTTTTGATCAGATACAAAAAATGATGCACACATTGATATATGTGTTTGTTTTGTATTGACATACATGTTGAAACCATGATGATATGTATGATATACTTTATGTTTTGGTTCTGCTATATGATGTTTTTTTTAATGAGTTTTATGATGCATGTATAGATGTATGGATGCCATGATATATGATTGTGGTTGCATATTTATGATGTATGAGATGCTATAAGATTATCTAACATGTTGGCTATGTAGGATGTGATGAGCAATGCATGTGTAATTTCTATTATGATGAGATTATGTTATGTGATGTGATACGATATGGATTATGTGCTAACCCATATGTGATGCAGGATGAGATGAGTTATTCAATGCATGTGATATGACATGATAGATATAAATTATGTGCTAGCCCATATGTGATGTAGGATGAGATGAGATATTGCTCCCAGAGAACCAAGTTGTACATGCAAGGGAGGAAATAGACAAGGGAACGTGTGCACATTCCGAGGAGGAAGGGAGAGAATGAATGCAAAAGGAGATGTAATGAAGATGAAGGAAAATTGTGGAACATCCGAGCGTAAAATGGATACGATGTAGTGATAAATTATTTTGATATAGCATCATCTATGAGTCAACCAAGGTATAGAGAACCAGGGTGGAATTTCATAGCCAATGAATGGACTGACACGTATGCATAGACACGTAGACCAATCCAACATCACACATAGTTATAGAGACCCTATGGGAAATGATGCTAGAATGAGCACAAGCAAAAGATATACCCTAGTGTAACATGAGATGACAGAGACCTCACAAGGGAACAACAAAGGGACATACAAAAAAAGACACGCTAGGCAAACCAAAGAGCAGCAAGATCTCCTCCTTAGCCCTGTTATTCCTAGTGCACTGTGGTATAAAAGATCAAGGAAACCAAGAGGAAACATGATTCAAGGAGCTTTGAAAGATAAACAAAGATAGAAAAGAATCCAAAATCAAAACAAGGTGTCACAGATGTCTTTTGTCAACAGATGACGAATGGATGAAGATTGATGATTTTATCTCACTAGAGGAAGGATACATCTTGTGCAAACTGATGATAGGTGTTGGTGAGAAGCATACATCTCGGAACAACACCAAGGCAGATGATGGGCAAACCAAGGATTGACAAAAAGACCTAGGAGACATGTGAGTATCGAGAGACTAAACAATCCTATTGAAGAACTAGCCAAGAGGAAAAGATATTTCCAAGCTAGACAATGAACTAGAAAGCTATGTACAATGAAAACCCTATAGACAAGGTTGCCTATGAACAAAGGAGAAAGCACGAACATGATAATTATAGGGATTATGTACAAGCAAGGAAGATGGAAGCGAATGGAGATGTGAGTATCATGGGATTCCATGCCAAAAGGAGATGGATGCGATGGAAATGCATGTGATGCAATATAAATGGGATGTAGGTAACATGAGATAACGTATAGGGAAAGAGGGAGATGATGGTGGGTAGCGAGAGACACCATGCCAAGAAAGGTTAAAAGAAGGGCCAAAAGATAATGGAACTACCCTCTGGTATATATGACGCATGTGTCCAGGTTTTCACCATATATACATGCCCAAGGCGCCATAAGAAATGGTTTTCACTAGAGGATGGATTTTTATTTTTTATTTTTTTGGACTAATCTGATTTTTTAATTTTTTTTGGTATTTTCTAATGTTTGAAACATGAAGTATACTATCGCAGACTAGGCATAGAATCTCTTCAGATGTAGGATGTTGAGGGGATTACTGAGAGGTTCCCCTTCTAGAGTGGATAACTGGTATGCACCTAAACCATATTTTGTTGTAACCACATATGGACCGAGCCAGTTTGCTTCAAACTTTCCTTTCTTTTGTCGGTCTTGATAATTCCGTGGGTTTTCTCTTAGGACTAGATCACCCACTTCAAACTCATAGTAGTGGACTTTCTTCTGATATTGCCTCTTAAGGTGAATCTGATATATTTGTAAATGATCATAGTCTTTTTGATGCATCTTGTCAAGAAGGTCAAGCTGAGCTAACCTTGCCACTCTATAGTCTTAATCAAAAACAAACTCCTTCAAAGATATCCTCAATGATGAAAATTTGATGTCAATTGGTAAGAAATCTTCTACACCATTTATAAGGGAATAGGGAGTGGCTCCGATAGGAGTCCGAACGTTAGTTTGATAAGCCCATAAAGTGGAATGGAGATGAAGGTACCAGTCATGAGTAGTTTCATTGACAAATTTCTTTAGGATACGAAGCATGGTTTTATTAGTTGCCTCGACTTGGTCGTTTCCTTGGGGGTAATATGGGGTAGACCAACAATGTTGGATATGAAATGTGGAACAAAGATCATGCATATGTTGGTTCTTGAATAGGGTACCGTTATCGGTAATAATGGTGGAGGGAATTCCATAGCGACAAATAATATGCTACAGGATAAACTTAGACACTTGGACACCAGTAGTGATGGTAAGGGGAATGACTTCCACCAATTTTGTGAAGTATTCTATTGCAACAATGATAAACTTGTGTCCATGGAATGAAGGAGGGTGGATCTTACCAACAAGGTCAAGGCCCCATGTTAAAAATGGCCATGGTGTTGCAATGGGCCACAAATCTTATGTTATATGAATCAAATCCCTATGCTAGTGATAGGGTACACATTTCTTGACAAAGTCACAAAAATCATGTTCCATGGTGGGCTAGTAATATCCCACGTGTAAGAGATATTTGGCTAGAACATATCCACTCGTGTGAGCGTCACAAGTACCAGAGTGCACTTCTTGCATCGTAAGTTTAGATTCATTCGAATCGAGACACCGAGAAAGTATGTCATGATAGTCGCAACGATATAGATTGTCTCTTATAAGGGTGAATTGGGCACAACAATGTATAATATTTTGGTGGTCATTGCGGGATATGTTTTCAAGGAGGGTATTGTCTTTGAGATAGGCATGGATGTCATGGTACTAGGGTGATTGGGATCCAACAATGTTGCACACCATGTTTGTGTACGATGTCTCAAATGTTAGTTGTAGAAGTTGTTGAACTAAGTATTAATATCTTGGGCTATCTGATCTGATATCCAGGAGGGATCCAATGGTGACCATTGCGTCAGTTGCCTTATTTTGAGCTCATTGAACTTGATCAAAGATGATATTCTGTAAATTACTCTTAAGGTCATCAACCATCCTTTTGTAAGGTAGAAGCTTATCAACTTTAGTCCAGTATTTATCATTAGTTTGTCGTATGACAGGTTGTGAATCTCCATAAACCAAAAGATATGATATATTCCATTGGATAGATGTCTTTAATCTAATGATTAAGGATTCATACTTAGAAATATTATTAGTGCACAGGAATGCCAGCTTGAAAGATTTTGGAATTAGATCCCCCTAGGGTGTTACAAACAAGAATCTTGCCCCAGCACCTCTTTGAGTATGTGAACCATCAAAGAATAATTTCCAAGGAGGTTGTGCATTGACTGTGCATACATATCCATCAGGGAATTCTGTTATGAGTGGGTATGCATCAACTAATGGTGTTTCTGCTAACTGATTGATGATGACCTGCCCTTTGATAGCTTTTCGATCCACATACTGAATGTCAAACTAGCTAAGCAACATGACCCACCTACTCATATGTTCTATTAGAGTGGTTTTGGAAAGTAGATATTTAAGAGGATCAATTTTACAAATGAGCTTCGCTGTATGACTTAGCATTTAGTGTTGCAATTTATGAGAACAAAAGGCAACAACTAGGCATGCTTTTTCCATTGGAGAGTAATTAAGCTCATATCCCACTAATGTGCTATAATACCCTAAAAATGGTCATCTAAACCATGGGCCCCTAATCTCGACAACATCACCAAGGTCCTAACCAAAGGCAATTAAATCAACCTTGGGCACATTATTAATTCTTTAATCATCAAATATCACAAGGCAAATCAATTACTCAATATTAATTAAATATTTATTGAATTAATTGAATCATTTCCAAGAATATCATTTTGATCAATTATCCTATTTAATTTATTAAATATCCTTGCATATTTAATTAATTAATAAATTTGCCATTTAATCATGCAAAAGGAATTAATTAGAAAGCACGAGTTGAATTGAAAATAAAATAAAAGAATTGAATTGAGAGAGAAATCAAACTTGAGATATTATTTCTCTTTCTAAATTTAGAACTTGAAATCAGAAAAGCAATTAAATTGAATTATTGAATTATTCTCTAAAATTAGAATTCAAAGCTTTTCAGAAAAAGAAGTTCAGTTGCATTGAAAAGACTCTTTTCTTGAATAAATTAAATAATTATCTATTTTTATCACAAATGCATGGAATTAATTTAATATTATTTCTAATGCGACTTGGACTTCTAATTTAAATGCATTTCAATTAAACTATAATTAGAATCTATCTCAAGGTTAACTAAACCTAATTTCTCAATTATTTCAATTAAATCCTAAATTGAGCTTTTTTATCATCTCTCTTATAATTCTCTATAAATTCAGCCTTCAGCTCTCATTCCAATTCACCCCAGAGATTTTTGAGAACACTCTTGGAGATTATTATCACACTAATTTTTCTCTGGAGTCATTGAAGATCATTATGCTTTCTTAGATTATTTGCATCATTATTGCTTGAATTATTCATCCATTTTGCATCCATATAGTTAATATCATTTAGATTAAATCCTTCATCTTGGTGTAGTCTAGTAATTGGTATTGCTTATAAAAAATCTGGGAGCAATCTTATACTCACATATTTTAGAAGGCAATTAGTCGCTTTGTTATGGTTTATTATTTATTGATTATTTATTTACTAACCATACATGTAATGACTTAATTGAAGTGTTGTGCTTACAGCTACAGACCCTTTTTTCACACACACATCTCTAGTGCCCATCATGGGGCAAAAGACTACATTTTTTGGCCTCCAAGACTGACTGCTTATTTTTTTTGTTATTTTTCAGATTTCATATTTTTCGGATTTTCGTCCATACATCTCGTACGATATTTCCCACAGGCTAAAATGACAAACTGCAGGTGTCGTACAAACTAGAATTCTGTCTCGTACGAGCTGGAATCCTGTATCGTATGAGGTTACATACTATCGCACGATTCTGTATTTTTTTGGTTAAAAAGACAAAAGAAGCAAATTTCATGATTTTGGTTTTCTGTTCAAATTGATTATTCTGATGATTGACCCTGGTTGTTTATCTATCTATCTTAGAATTTTTCATAGCCTAATCAATTTTTTTTCAAAATGCTTGCCAAAGAATATGCTTGTTTCACAAAGACAATATGACTACTGATTCGTTGTCTTTGCAGGTTGCCTAAGGAAAATCGACCAAACATCGTGTATTCTTTCAATTCATTTGTTAGGCACCTAAATTGCTATCTGGTTAAAGAACAAATCTGTCTTTTATTTTTTTAGAAAATTCTGAGAGGTAGGAGAGTATGCTCTTGACTTTTTCTAGACAATCAGAAATCCAGACCCTTGAGGCTTTTTCTTTGTTTGAGATTTGTACATCTTTAGCAAGCCTGCCCTCCCGAGGGGTTGAAAAACTCTTAAAGCCGTTATGACCGGTGTGAGGGGAATGACCTAAGTGGGAACGGCTAAACACCAAGTACTCCAACCCACTATAAAATAAACATGATTTGATAAAAATCAAGTCAATGATAGTGCTCAGGAATAGCTCTCCTATGTACCTTCGGGTATATTAAACCTTGGTTTTCAAGGCTGGGAGACCTCTTAATTGAGTTTATACCTTGACACGCCAAACGGATCCCTTACTAGTTCCAATTAAAATTAGAAGCTACCTAGTTCACCTTCGAAAGGGGGAATAATCTTTGTGCAAGAGAGATAGTAACTCTCCCAAGATACTTATCATTTCATGCCCCCATTAGCATTTGGAGTCGGATAATACAATGTTGAGAATCCATTGCATGAGACTCAGCAGCCGTATTCTGATTAGCTATTGGGTGTGAGTCTACAAGCAAAGGTTTTCTTCTCTCACCAAATTCCTTAGGGTTTGCATGCTATGATTGGAGTTACTATTTATATGACGTGTCTTCTGTGTTTTCATCCTTGAAACAAAAAATTGAAATACCAAAATTGGAGAAGACAAGAAACAATTCAGTGATTAGAAACTTTGTCCATGTCAGAACTAGTCCATCCTAAGTCAAAACTCTGTCTGTGTTAGAACTAGTCCATCCTAAGTTGAAACTTTGTCCATGTCAAAACTAGTCCATCCTAAGTCAAAACTCTGTCTGTGTCAGAACTTGTCCATCCAAAGTCAAAATTTTGTTGAAAAATAGTATATCCTGGTTAAAAAAAATCAATCCATCTCAGAATTGGTCATACTCAGCAATAGAAAAAACTCAGAATTTTAGTCTTTGCCTTGTGAACAATCGTACGAAACTGATTATTTATCATCCTACATCACATCCTGTGTCGTATGAGTTTTGTCATTTGTCGTCCTGCACTGTATCCTGTGTCGTACGAAACCCAGAAATCTGTCATCTAGAGCTAAATCCTATGTCGTACGAAACAGAACTGTCCTAAGTCTTTTGTTGTCCTGCACATACCCATCTGTCGTACGGTACGAGGTAGCAACTCATACAAAACAAAACTATTGTCATCTTGTAGCTGCTAAATTGTCATCCGGTTCAGAAAATCCTATCGTACGAGTCTCTGGTTTTGTCAGAACAGAAAAGTCAAACTTGCCTAAAAACAGTCTACAGTGAACATAATACTGGTTATCATCATCCTAAGCATAAAAAGATCAAGATAGTGTACCTTTTCCATTTGCATTGCATGATTTGGTTGATCATCTTTTCAGCTAGTTCAATCAACTACCTATCAAACCTAAGTCACTTAGATAATATCTTACACAAGATAGATTGTTCCTGAAACTAAACTGAATCTTGCACTACTCTTAGAATCAACTTAGATAGACATCTTATACAGGATAGATCTTTCCTAAAACCAGACTAAAATCTCAGTTGTTTCTCTCAAACAATACGTTAATCGAACAACTAGCTCTAAAATTGATCTTGACCTCTACATCACAAACAATTTTAGGTCACACTAATCCATAAAAATGCATATTCAAACCAGGAGTTCTCATAAGAAAGAAGCCAAAGGCAAAGGACAACCTTTCTCATATCAAGATAACCCATTTTACATGGAGGATCCACTCGCTGACATACCTTCATCATCAGGCAGACCAATTTTTGATGAACCTGAATCTCCCACTATATATGAGATGAAACACAATGACAAGAACAAAAACAATTGTAATATTCATGAAACTGACAATGATTCCTCATCAAGCAAAGTTGAAAAAGACACAGAACCTCCAGAAAAAGATATTCTTGATTGTCAAAAGGACAAAAACTTTATAAAAATGATGAAAACTATCCTGGCTCGAGAGAAGGAAGACTATTTCTTAGAGCTAGCAAAACAAGGTGCCAAACTTCCTACTAGATATGATATTTAGACACTCATTACTAAAAAGGAAGAATTGCCTATACTCATGGTACACAAACAATTACAAGCCTTACAGATGGAGGTCACAAAACTGAAGAATAAGGATAACTCCCCGAAACAATATTCTTTGGAAATAATATGTCCCTTTCCATTTGACAAAAATCTATACATGCCTCCGTTTCCTTCACGAGTTGAGATCCCAAAATTTGACAAATATGATGGTACCTTAGATCCTCAAGATCATGTTAGAGAGTTTTGTGCTTCCCGTATGGAGTTCATGCATGATCAAACATACCTCATGCACCTTTTCCCAAGGAGTTTAGGGGGTCAAGCAATGGAATGGTTCTCAAGTCTACCCAAAGGAATAAAAATGTTTGAAGAACTAATCCAACTATTTTAACAACAATACTCATACAACATTCGACATCCTGTGACTATGATCGAGCTTTGCAATACTAAACATAAAATAGGGGAGCCTCTTCTTACTTTCCTCTAATGCTGTAGAAAGATGTTCTCTAGGTATTCTTGACCTATCCTGGACTCTTGAGAAAATGGATATATTTGTCGATAACTTGGTCCCCGAACTGAAGTATAGTATACAAATGTAAGTACACCCATCATTTAACAAAATGGTATATAATGCCATTCAAATGGAAGATGTGCTCATAAAGAAGGGATATATCTCACCTTGGAAAGAAACACAACTAGGATCTAGCTCTAAAGAGAAGAACAAGTATTGGAAATTTGGCAAAGACAATAACAATAATGTTGTTAATGATGGAGTAGTAGATACTATTAAAGCTAACTCAAAGGCCACAATATTCAACTTGGCTAGTGGTACACAAACACTTAAAGTTGTTGAGGTTGCAGTAGAAAATACACCAAAGAAAACAAAAGAATGGTTCAAAGAAAAGCCTTGGCTTTCCAAACCTAAGCATGATTTTACTCCTCTCGAAGAATCATATGAATCCACTTTCAAAACTCTATTGGCAAACAACTTGATAACGCTACCAGATAACTCTAGACCATATGATCCAGAAGTCAAACCAAGATGGTGGAGAGAAAATGAATACTGTGACTTCCATCAAAATAAAGGTCATAATATAAACAATTGCATGAAGCTAAAACATGAGATTCAAGATCTCATAGATGTTGGTAAAGATGTTGTTGGTAATCATCTAACCAATGCTAATCATAAAGCATTTAAGGACCCTTTACCTATTTATGAACAAGGTGATTCCTCAAAGACCAAAGGAGGTGCCAAAGTAAATTATACTTATACTAGCAATGACAACATCATTAACGTGATTGAGCCTTCCCAATTAGAATATTACAATATGATTATAGTCCAAGATAAACCGAATGAATCACGATATCCAAGAGCTCTGACCCATTCTCAGAAGAAAGTCACTCTCCAAGGAGCTAGTTCTTCCAACCTAGCTCAAGCAACATCAAACCCAACAGCCTTGTCAAAGAAACAAAAAGAATCAACCTTGGATAAATTTAAAAGACTAACTTCAACATCATCCTCTGGATATAGTGTCATTGAATAGTTGAAAAGGACAAATGCCCAAATCTCAATTTTTGAATTGCTAAAACTCTCGTCTGCTCACAAAGATATCCTAGACAAAGAATTGCTCACCACTAATGTTCCAAAAGATTTAGACATTGATCGGTTTCAGTCTATGGTGGGTCATCTGACTTCACCTCACTATCTAACCTTATCTGAAGAAGATGACAACTGGCTAAATCATCCACATAACCAGCCATTACATATTGAAGCCATGATCCATAAACACAGAGTCAAACGTGTTTTGATAGATGGAGGCGTGGGGTTGAATATCTATACTTACAGATTGCTTACACAACTAGGATTCTCTAAAAATGTCATTGATCCTAGCAAGAAAATAACAATAAAAGCCTATGATGAAGAAGAAAGGACCTCTAAAGGTCTAGTATCATTACCTATCAGAGTGGGACCTATAGAAAGAGATGTCCTTTTCCAGGTACTTGATATTCCTTTGTCATACAATATCTTACTAGGCATGCCATGGATTCATGAAATGAAGGCAGATCCATCAACATACCATCAATGCTTAAAGTTTCCTTATAATGGAATAGAAGTCAGTATTCCGGCTAATATGAATGTCATCTATAATGCATTGACAAAAGGTGCAAATACTTTTGTACCTCATAATAGGGCAGCCTCTACAAATGAAGATCTAGAAACACTGATGAAAGACTTAGAAAAGAAACTGAAGATTACAAATACCGGCATGGATGGCTACAAGATAGAACCAGTACTTTTATTAGTTTCTCTCCCTCCATCACCAAAATAGTTGGGCAAACCATTAGAGGCTATGAGAACACAAACTTCATCTTTGAATACCATATATGATGGTCTCTTTGTACAGTCCTCTACTTACCTAAAGGATGAAATGGAAGAAGATGTTGTTCTTAACTGGCTCTTTAAGGAAGATAGTCAAAACGAGGAGGTACGACATTGTGAGATTTCCTCTAACCAATATGGTCCTGGCTACAAGATGATTCAATGCATGAGATATTCAGGTACTGGTCCCCTGGGTAAACATCAAGAGGGTATTATTGAACCAATTCAGCTGCAAACAAAATCCACAAATCATAAGGCTGGACTGGGGTACAATCCGAAAAAGACATCAGATCAAAAACATGTTTCTAAGTCTAAGTGGCAGAAAAGGATATCGCCTTCAATATTACAGGAAGCGGACACTCAACAAACAAAAGCAGAGTGTAGAAAAGAGAAAGAGGAATCAACAGTCAAGAAAGAAGAAATAGTCAGTGCTCAAGCTTTGATGGTGTTAGATACAATAATACAAGAAGTTGAGGTCCCTGAGGATATAAGAGATGAGGTAGTAAGAATCAGAGAATTGTTTGCACCACTAAAAGTTCCAATAACATACACTCATAGGCAGCAAGTAGATGATTCAGAGATTGAATCAAACAAGTATGAATGGGGTCCTAACCACCTCTTAGATACATCCAGTACAGAAACTCCATAAGAGTCTAGTGGTGTCATAGATGATATTCAAGAGCTGATGCGCATAAAACTAGAGAAGGAAATACAAGAAATTAGACAAAAGAGACAAGAAAATTATGAACAAGGACTGAAGGAAGGAAGAGTACCAGAAATATTTTCATCTATGTACCCCTATGCTAAAACAAAACAAATCAGGTATAGCACTACACAAGAAGAGTTAGAAGCTACAAAACAAGAACCGGTTATCAGTCCAAAGGAAGCTAAATGGAGTAGACAACAACAAATCACAAAAACAACAAGATCATGTCAACAGGTGTGTCAGATACAAATGACAAATGAACCACAATATGAAGGAACTTGCAACATTAAAGATGTTGGTGTTGATACCATACATACACTTACTAAATCACTTGAACAAGACTTAGAAACTTCATCCGATGACTCTGATGACTCTGATGATAGTCATATTCAAGACAATATCTACTCAGCCTCAAATTCAGAATCATCTGATACAAACAATGAAAATTTGTCTACTAATCTTATCACTGTCAAACCACGATATGACGTCCAGTCTGGCGTAGGGAATGACGCTACCAGTATGTCTATTGGATTAGGTCAATTAAATATTAATGTGAACTTTAATAATCATGTTCTGACTCTTCCTGGTCTCGAGACACTTACGCAAGGTATCCTTCTGGAACTCGACTTTTCGATCTGCAGTTGTGATGACAATACCGTGAATGCTCTCGAACCTGTCCAACAATTATCCTTACTACATCCAGAACTAATTGACTGTACTTTACAGAACCAACCCATGAATATACCTACTTTTTCCAATGACTATATGTTAGCCTATTATCTCAATGCAGTTGAACCCATGTACTCTTCCACCAGTGAACAGAGTGAAAACATGACTGAAGCGGGTATCAAGTATCTTAGTCGCAAAAACAAGAAAAATAAAAATAAAAGATCCGATGGCGAAAACCACATTATGGCGGTGTTAGAATCTAAAAAAGAGAAAATAATGGACGTACCTAAAGGTGAAAACCTCTTTGAGGTGCCTGAAGGTGAGATACTTGATGTACTGCCAAGTCATTTCCAGGAAAGGTCCTCCATATTGATCGAGCCAACTTAGCCAATGAACATTGGGAGTCAAGAGATACCACACATCATTCATGTAGCTCAATCACTATCAATAGAAGAATTGAAGGATTTCACTCATCTATTCTTAGAAAAGAAAATAAACTTTGCATGCACGTACTCTGATATGCCAGGCCTAGATCCTGATCTCATCATGCAACATCTTTCTATCACACCAGGAGTTAAACCAATCAAGAAAAAACTCCATAAGATGCACCCACATGTGGCACTGCTGGTCAAGGCTGAGCTAGAAAAACTATTAAAAGCTGGATTCATTAGACCTATAGATTATGTCAAATGGATTTCAAACTTAGTACCTATGTCAAAGGTAGACAAATCTATCAGAGTTTGCACTTTCAGATATCTTAATAAAGCTTGTCTGAAGGATGACTTTCCATTACCAAATATTGATATGATAGTCAACATGACTATGACTACTGGGTATGGGATGTACTCACTAATGGACGGATTCTATGGATATAATCAAATCAAAATATCTCCCAGAGATCAAGAAAAGACAGCTTTCACCTATGCATGGGGAACCTTTTGCTGGAATGTCATGCCATTTGGGCTAAAGAACGTAGGGTGACCTATCAAAGAGCAGTTACAACTATCTTTCATGACATCATGCATAAGAATATGGAAGATTATGTTGATGACACCTTAGTGAAGACTATGAAGAGATCAACACATATTCAAGAGCTAGGTCCTATACTAGACAGAATGGAAAAGTTTAAACTTTGGTTAAATCCAAAGAAGTGTGCATTCGGAGTAACATTTGGTAAACTACTTGGCTACATCATTTCAAAGAAGGGAATCGAGGTTGATCCTAAAAAGGTCCAAGCTATAATGGAAATTCTGCCTCTGAAGAACATCAGTCAAATGAGAAGTCTACAGGGACGTCTCCAATCCATTAGATGCTTCATTTCTCAGCTAACAGACAAAGCTCAACCTTTCACAAAAGTATTGAGGAAAGGAGTAATATACAATTGGGATCAAGAATGTGAACAACACTTTCAGCAGATAAAAGAGTACCTATCTAATCCACCAATATTGATGCCGCCTCTTCAGGGTAAACCATTGATCTTATACATATTAACAATTGATTCATCACTGGGGGCACTTCTGGCACAACAAGATGACAGTAAAAAGGAGTGAGCTATTTATTACATCAGTACGACATTGGTGTCTTATGAAATGAACTACACTATAATAGAAAAAACATGCTTGGCATTAGTCTTTGCATCACAAAAATTGAGACACTACATGTTGGCACATTCAGTCAAGCTAGTGGCTAAAATTGATCCACTCAATTATCTACTCAACAAAGCAACACTAACAAGAAGATTGGAAAAATGGGTCATGATCCTTACAGAGTTTGATATTGAATATGTGGAACGCAAAGCCATAAAAGGACAGGTAATTGCTGATCAACTTGTTGAAGCTCTACTTGAGGACACTCAACCGTTGCATATAGAATTTCCAAATGAATCAATAATGCATCTTACTCAACAACTGTGGAAGATGTTTTTTGATGGGTCTTTTACTCAAAATGGTTTCGGTGCTAGAATATTGTTTATTACTCCTTAGAAGTATTCAATCCCAAAGTCTTATAAGATTCTATTCCCTCGCACAAATAATATTGCATAATATGAGGCTCTAGTGAACTAGATCAAGCTAGCTATTGAATGGAAGGTTGCAGAATTACACATCTATGGAGATTCTCAGCTGATCATAAATCAAATCAATGATACATATTAGACTCAAGATGACAAACTGATGCCTTATAAAAGAATGGTTGATGATCTTAAAAAATATTTTTCTTTTGTATCATTCCAACAGATTCCTAGATCCACAAACAAAGCAGTAGATTCTATGGCCACCTTGGCATCTATACCTGAGTTACATGAGTCCAATTTTTGCTTTGAATTCTTGGTGGAAGAGTTACATTACCCAGCCTATGATTCTCCTGAGACCCAAATAGTCTGTTCTATTATCGGATGTGACTCATCCCAATACAACCACATCTACTCTTATGTATGAGAGAAAATTATACTTGAAAACCATACTCATAATGAGAAAATGAACCTAAATCAAAATGCTTCACGGTATGTTATCATTGCTAACGAACTATTTAGATGAGGTTTGGATGGTACATTGCTTAGGTGTCTAGAAACTGAAGAATCTAAACATGTGTTATCGGAAGTTCATGAAGGTATTTGTGGATCTCATTCAAATTGTCTTACTTTAGCTCAGAAACTATTACAGACTGGCTACTACTCGCCAGACATGGAGAAAGATGCTATTAAATTTTCTAAGACCTGTGAAAAATGTCAGCTACATGGAAATCTCATACATGCTCCAGCAAGGGATCTTATACCCTTCACTACACATTGGCCTTTTCAGCAATGGGCCTTTGATCTCATTGGTCGAATATATCCATCATCATCTAATGGACATAAAATTATCATAACTACCACAGAGTATTTCACCAAGTGGGTAGAAGTGGTTCCGCTCATCAAAGCAACCGGTAAACAAGTCACTTTGTTCATCCTAAACTATATCATCTGTAGGTATGGGATACCTTCGTCCATCTTGACTAATAATGGAGGACAACTCAAGAATAAAGATCTAGATGAGCTCTGTGAGAAATTTAAAATAAAACAACACTGGTCATCAGTATATTACCCTCAAGGTAATGGACAAGCCAAGGCATATAACAAAAACCTACTGACTATCTTGCATAAAACAATAAAAAATTCTGGGAAGGATTGGCATCTACAGCTCAACCCTGCACTATGGGCTTACAAAACAAGTATCAGAACACCTACTGGGGCTACACCTTTTTCTTTGGTGTATGGGCTCAAAGCAGTACTACTTATTGAAGTAGAAATACTATCTCTAAGAGTTTCCTTGTAAGGTCTTGTTACTGATGAAGATCATAGAATATCTAGATTGCAAGAACTCAAATTGTTAGATGAGCGTTGACAAGTGGCGTTTCATCATCTCAGAGTGTATTAGAAGAGAATGTCCAAAGGATATAACAAGAAAGTTAGACAAAGAGAATTTTAGGCTGGTGACCTAGTTCTGAGAGAAAATCCTAAAAATCAGCAGTTTCGAGACAACAAAGGGAAGTTTGAACCCAATTGGCTGGGTCCTTATATCGTTACTGCTGTATTCGGCTCTGGTGCCTATCAACTCTCAAATTTGGAAGGAGAACAGCTCCGTGAACCAATTAACACCATCCACTTGAAGAAATTCTTTTCTTAGGATTCTCTATGCCATCAACATGTACAACTGAAAAAAGTCTTGAAAAAAAAATTAAAAAATGAAAAAAGAAAAAGAGAAAAAGAGAAAAAAAAATATAAAGAGAGAAAATGCCCTGGTGGAAACCTGGTAAATAGGCACCTGGGTCAAAAAAAAAAGAATGAATCTCTACCAAGTAGGTGAAAACCTGGCAAACAGGCACCTCTTGTACTCAAGCGCTCCATCTATCAAAACACCGTTGGCATTTCCCACTTTCATGCATCTTTGCTTTCACTTGTGTAGCGTCCTAAAATTGTGACACTTGCAATTTTGACTGCATTTCGGTCTTCATGATGGCGACGCAACACGCAACCTAAATGGAGACCCTGAAACTTGCTCACGACACTGAAAACTGCATTTTTCAAGCACCCTGGCCTGAACCTCCTTGCACCCTGCTGTCCCGGGAGGCGGGACCAGAGCGCTCAGCGCCCTGGTCCCCCAGGACCATGGTGCCCAGCGCCCTGGTCCCTGGGCCTATTTTGGGCCCGGTCTCCTAAGGGGTCTCGGGTCTTTTTGTTTGCAATTTGGAAATTAACTTTCCTGGTCGGCCTAAGGTCGGGAAAATCAGTCTATCAGCCCTAAATGACAAGTATATAAACTACATTTTCCTCTCTCATTTGGATAGAGAAACACACATGAGGGAAAAGGCGTGGAAACTATACTCAAGCATTCAAGCATTCAAGCATTCTTTCAAGCAATTGATCATTCTAAGTCTCCATTCAAGGCTAAGTGTTGCATTCAAGACAAGGATTCAACCATTGAAGAGGAGATCACATACTACATACAACATACTACAACAACATACAACATCTATACCTTCGCACGTAAGGGTACAAACATCCTTAGAACAAGGTATTAGTACTTGTTTTACATACATTTACATTTACAGCACTTGCTCATTTCTTGGTTAATTCCAAAACTGGGGTTTGACCTAAAGGCAAACCCCTAATCCCTAACCCCCCAATCGTCTTCGCTTTTCTGTGTGTAGGTTGCAGGTACGCGGCTGAAATTGAAGATCTGGAATCCTTGTGCAGAGACGAACAGATCCCCCTTCGTTTCGCGGATTTTTCAGAGGATCGTGGCGCTCGGGCGCCATCGTCCCAGCAACTTTTGCTCAAATTTGCAGGACAGCGCCGTATCAACATTTTACTGCTAATTCCAGGTCCGCAGCTTCATCCTATATCCCTATCTCAATTTATAAGCAAATCTTTCTCACTTTCTATGCATGCCTAGCTTAATTCTTCTATCAACATTCTTTACAAAAGAGGGTAGCCTTGCTGTCTTAACCCTTGAAACACATTTAGCATCCAATCTTGCATTGTGTGGGATTGGATCTTGTGGGTTTCAACCCCTCTTTTGAATGTAAAGTCTCTCCCCTAAGTGAAAACCATCAACCCTAGTGAATCTCCCTTCTCTCTCCTTGGAGTTGGAAGAGGGGAGAGCAACTAGGGTTCGATCGCGATTTTCCGCTTTACATTTTGGTGAACCCGACGTGAACATCCTTTCTGATTATTCATGCTTAGATCTGAAAATTGGATTCCTTGATTACATTTCCATGTTTGATCTTTTGCAAAATTTTAGAGGTGATTGCATAAAAACCCTAAATTTTCTTCTTAGTAATTGAACTTGTGAAATGCTTAATTGTTAATGTTTGTTTTAGATCTGCCCTTCTGTTACAAATTATCAATTCATGTCTGTGCTTTAATTTTGAAAATTAAGTGGTTAAGTGTCAAAACCCTAATTTTTAAAACCCTCTTGATTCAACCTTTGTCCGACAATTTCACTGATCAAAACATCTCCAAATCAGCTGTAAGTTTGGATTCCGCAATAAAATCACAATATCTTTCATCCCTGAAAATTTGGAAAAAAGTTGCGAGGACAGTGTGCACTCCGAGCGCCATCGTCCCCGACATTTTTTCCGAAATTTCGGGAGCTAGATCTTACTATATTTTCCTGCTAAAATCCAGAATTTTGGCTGATTTTATCAAATCTAACACTTTCAAAATTACAGTCAAAGTTGGTCTTGTGATTGCTTGGATTAAGGCTTCTAAACATTCAAAAATCATTGAAATTGAAATTTTGTATCAAAATTGTGTTCTTACTGTCCTAAATCTGAAAAGTGTGTTTGCATTCATTCGAAATTTCAGTGATTTATTCAAATTCTTACAATTTGTGACTTTTGAAATTAAGTGCTTAATTACAACAACTTTAATTTCCGCTTTCAAAATTGAATTTTGCGTGAAATTGAGTCAATTTTTAAATTTCAAAATTTGCATTGCTCTTGACATTCCCTCTAAAATCATAAAATTCAAAATTTCAGTTTCCCTCTCTTTTTCAAAATTCAAATTTTTGCATTTTTCGACAATCTTGATAGGGTTCAATTATGAATTTGGAACTTTAATTTGGCCTATCTACAGATCGTAAAATCACTCAATTTTTTCAGATTAGCTTTAAAATCATCATACCTTTCATCCCTGCAAATTTCAAAAAAAGTTGAAAGGACCGTGTTGCACTCCGAGCGCCACGGTCCCGGACATTTTTTCTGAAATTTCGGGAGACTGTCGTGATTGCATTTAACAGCTTAAATCCGGAAGATTGGCTGATTTTACTGAAAATTGCTACCTCTAAATTCAAAACTTTCTCTCTCTCTCTCTAGTGCATGAGTTTTACAACAATAAGCCCTACTTACACTATTCCCGTTAGACGAAGCTGTAGAATTAAGTCTCTCCAAGGTTTAACTACCGAGGAGATGGAACCTAATTTGAATAGCCTTTTTAACGAGGATATGGGTAATTCCTCTAATCCTCCTAATGATGAAGAAGCTCTCCATGAGGTTTCTGTAGAACAACTTTCGAAATTGGATAACCAATTTGATGATTTTCACCAATGGATGTCTCATGAGTATCCTGATAGTCAAGCTCTTCCTTTAATTGAGGGCCTAAAACGTATGCTTCAAAGTGATAAGAATGGAATTGATATTTTGCGTGGTATTGCACACATTGTGGATTCAAATGTGATGCCTATGAAGAGTTGTGCCGAAACCTTAGGTTATACACAACCTCCTACTCAAGTCAATCATTCTATTCCTTTGACAACTTCTATTGCTAGCATACCTACCTTTACATCAAACATAATGACCACTTCTATACAAGACATTCCTCCCGTGATTACTAGTCATGGGGGCAATCCTTCTTCTTCAATTAACCCTCTTCCTTCATTTAATCCGACTTCTTCATTCATTCCTTCAATGAGTGTTCCTATTACATCTTCACAAATGAACATGACGCAAGGGGGCAATTCATTTAACCATTCCATTCCTCCTTGTAGTGTTCCTCCTATCCAATCATCTCCTATGACTGACTATCATAGAGTCCCACCACCTTACTCTTTACCTTCTTTCAATAACATAACACCTCCATCTCAATCTAACACATCTAATATGAATTCTTCGACTGAAGCGACCATTAACAATCTTGCACAAACTGTCTCTTCTTTACAGCAACAAATTGCCTCTATGAATCAATCTAAGTTTAGTGTGCCCACATTTGATGTTGCGAGCCCACTTTCTCTTGATATTGCTCGAGCTATCCCTCCTAAACATGTTGAAATCCCGCATTTGGAGCTTTATAATGGTAAGGGCGATCCTCTAACACATGTTAAGACTTTTCAAACAATATGTACTGATTTTGCTTATGACCAAAGGTTGCTTGCAAAACTATTCACTAGAACATTAAGAGACAAAGCCCTACAATGGTATTGCTCATTGCCCTCTTATTCTATTACTTCTTTCGAACAACTTGCAAATGCTTTCATTCAACAATTTCAAAACAATATAAGTCCTAAAGTTACTTTGATTGATTTAATGCATTGTAAACAAGGTGTTAAAGAAAAAGTGACTGATTTCATTGGTAGATATAAGCATTTGTATGCTCAAATTTCTTTTCCAGTGCCTGACAATGATATTCAAAGAATCTTTATTTCTAATTTACAAAAAGATATTCGAGACAAACTTCTGTTTTCTGAGTTTACTTCTTTCCAACAGTTGTGTGCAACTCTTCACAATTATCAACTGACTGTGAGTCAAATGGAACAATCACATCCTATGGCTCTGAGTGATAAGGGTGATAGCAGTCAACAACCATTTGGGAAGTTTAAACCGAATAGAGATTCCATCAAATTCAATGAAAACATCATCAACAACAATGTGACTGCAGCATCAGGTGTGCCTCCTATTTCTAAATTTTTCAAGAAAGAAAGAGAGTATACTCCTTTGACTGAATCATTGCATAGTATTATGAATAAGTTATTGGAACAAAATGTGCTTACTCTTCCTCCTATAAGACAAATTGATCCTGCAAAGATTACTTCACCTTATTTTGATAACAAAGCCTT
This sequence comes from Cryptomeria japonica, assembly GCF_030272615.1. NCBI lineage: Eukaryota > Viridiplantae > Streptophyta > Pinopsida > Cupressales > Cupressaceae > Cryptomeria > Cryptomeria japonica. Next base: position 371,819,993 of record NC_081405.1, read on the forward strand.
TTGTCAATTTCATCGTCAGCCTGGGCATGATACTGAAAAATGTTTTTCTTTAAAGGGTAAAATTCAAGATTTGATTGATAATAATACTATCTCTATTTCTGGAGTGAATGATAAAGGCAACACATCTGTAGCTCCTCCTAATCAAAATCTTCAGATTTTTACTGATCCATTACCTTCTCATACCTCTAATGCGATTGAGGCTAATGATTCCTCTCTCTCATCTGATGGTCTTGTGTCTATGACTCCGAATGTGATTAACTTTGTAGAGCAGCAAGAAATCCCTAAAGAACCTTCCATCACATTTGATTCCAGTGAAACCATTAGGGCACCTGATGGTCCTTTATACATAGTTGCAAAAGTCAAGAATACACCTTGCCGTGGAGTGCTTATTGATCCTTCGTGCATGATTAATGTTATTACTGAAGAATTTCTTTTTACTTTGCAATTGAATAAATTGATTTATGACAAAACAGATGTGATTGTGAAACTATTTGATGCATTTTCTTCTCCTGCAATTGGTTCTATTACATTACCTATTGAGGTCCATAACAAATCCCTTGATGTGAACTTTTCTATTATTCCTTCATCCGAACAATTTCGTGTGAAGCTTGGCTATCCTTGGCTATCTTCCATGAAAGCTATTGCTTCTCCTATTCATAAGTGTTTGAAATTTCCCCATAATGGTGAAGTTGTTACTATCAATCATAGTCTCTTTAAACCAGCTGAAAGAACTTCTAGCGTTCCTATTGATTACTTTTGGCCTAAACAATTCCAATCTCTTCCTCCGCGAAGTGATCATCTTTTCAAATCTTATCAAAAGTGGAAAACAGATATGATCCTATCTCTAAGTGAACCTAGAACACCTAAACTTGATATTCCTATCATTCTTGAGAAGGAAGTTTTTCCTTTGAAAGATAAAACTAATGTCTTTCCTCAAGAAGATTCCCAACCCGTTCCCATGGATGTGATTATGTCTATGCCTAGTAAACTTCCTAAAAGCAGACCTATACCTCCTCGTCATGATGGACTTGGTCTTCTTCCTAAACCAAATATTCCTCCTTTGTATGGAGCAGTTCCTCCTCCTTCTTCTTATGGAGAGAAGAGACCTTCCTCTTCTCCTATTGTTCAACCTAAGAGACCACAACCTAAACACTCAAGTGATAAGGATGAGAACATTCCTCCTCCTCAATCTTCTCCACTTCCTACTAAGACTAGATGTAATCGTTCTGCACGTGAACGTCGACGAAAGCGTCATCTTAGAGCTCAAGCAGCTGCTTCTCAAACTTTGCAATCTCCAAAAACACCTTCAACAAGCATTATTCCATTTTCTCCTCAGCCGATGATTGAGCCTAAATCTCCTAAACATAAGATGCATGATGGTCTTGATCCTGTGGGAGTTAGAGATCCTATTTTTATAAATCTTGATGATGCTATAGATGAAAATGTTATTCATGATGCAAATGTTACTCCTCTTGCTTCTGATAGTGAATATGAACTTGTTGATGTTGATAACCATTTATCTAATGAATTTTCTAAAGCACTTATCCTAGCTCCTAGACAAGAACAACGTGGCTCGGAACATGAACATAGCCCTTGTTTGGATCTTGTGATAGCTCCGTCTGCTGTGTTGGATGTTCCTCCTCTAGCGTGTTCCCTGCCTTCCCAAAACATTGATCAGCAAGATCGGAGGGTAGATGACGTGCTAGACTAGTTACATTAGCATAGCAGATTCTCTCCTCCTCTCTTGTGTTACTTCTTCTATATGTTATTCTCATTCTTCTATTTGTTGTCCTTAGTGTTGTCTACTTGAGGACGATGCAAAGCATTGAGATCTCTCGATCTCTCTCATGTTGACTCAAAAGACACATGTGTTCCCTTCTTCTAGGTGACCTTCCTTGATTGGGGAATGAAGAACAATTATGCATACATACATATGATATACATGAATTATCATACAGCATACTGACCCCGAGGAAAGCGAAGTCACCTTGTGCTTTGTGTTTTGTGGCTATTATCCTTGGGCTTATCTCACACTTGGGGGCTAAATCCTTGTGATAACGTGCTCCTTTCCTTTCTCATTTCTTATGTGTATTATTACGTTAAAACAATCACCCCCATTGAGGCGTGTGCGATCGCTTTAACGTAGGGGGGCATACACCCTGTCTATCCCTTCAGGATACATGAAAATTTCTTGGAGAACTCAGCTTTGCCTTGAAAATTTTTGGTATTTCTCTTGCATGACTCATAGTGAGGGAACCTTACTACTGATAGTCATGGTTCTCCCTCGTGATCTTCCCTTTTACTTGGTCAATCGAAGTCGTAAGATCCTTAGTCCACTGGGGGCTTGGTGTATCTTGCCTCCTTGACGTGGTGAAAGTCTTTCAATATCGTTTCCTTGTACTTTATCGGAAGTATGAGCATACATACTCCCGCTAAAGTGGGGGCTAAATGTAGCGTCCTAAAATTGTGACACTTGCAATTTCGACTGCATTTCGGTCTTCACGATGGCGACGCAACATGCAACCTGAATGGAGACCCTGAAACTTGCTCACGACACTGAAAACTGCATTTTTCAAGCACCCTGGCCTGAACCTCCTTGCACCCTGCTGTCCCGGGAGGTGGGACCAGAGCGCCCAGCGCCCTGGTCCTTCAGGACCAGGGCACCCAGCTCCCTAGTCCCCTAGGACCATGGCGCCCAGCGCCCTGGTCCCTGGGCCTATTTTGGGCCCGGTCTCCTAAGGGGTCTCGGGTCTTTTTGTTTGCAATTTGGAAATTAACTTTCTTGGTCGGCCTAAGGTCGGGAAAATTAGTCTATCAGCCCTAAATGACAAGTATATAAACTACATTTTCCTCTCTCATTTGGATAGAGAAACACACATGAGGGAAAAGGCGTGGAAACTATACTCAAGCATTCAAGCATTCAAGCATTCTTTCAAGCAATTGATCATTCTAAGTCTCCATTCAAGGCTAAGTGTTGCATTCAAGACAAGGATTCAACCATTGAAGAGGAGATCACATACTACATACAACATACTACAACAACATACAACATCTATACCTTCGCACATAAGGATACAAACATCCTTAGAACAAGCTATTAGTACTTGTTTTACATACATTTACATTTACAACACTTTCTCATTTCTTGGTTAATTCCAAAACCGGGGTTTGACCTAAAGGCAAACCCCTAATCCCTAACCCCCCAATCATCTTCGCTTTTCTGTGTGTAGGTTGCAGGTATGTGGCTGAAATTGAAGATCTGGAATCCTTGTGCAGAGACGAATATATCCCCCTTCGTTTCATGGATTTTTCGGAGGACCGTGGTGCTCGAGCGCCATCGTCCCGACAACTTTTGCTCAAATTTGCAGGATAGCGTCGTATTGACATTTTACTGCTAATTCCAAGTCCGCAGCTTCATCCTATATCCCTATCTCAGTTTATAAGAAAATCTTTCTCACTTTCTATGCATGCCTAGCTTAATTCTTCTATCAACATTCTTTACAAAAGAGGGTAGCCTTGCTGTCTTAACCCTTGAAACACATTTAGCATCCAATCTTGCATTGTGTGGGATTGGATCTTGTGGGTTTCAACCCCTCTTTTGAATGTAAAGTCTCTCCCCTAAGTGAAAACCATCAACCCTAGTGAATCTCCCTTCTCTCTCCTTGGAGTTGGAAGAGGGGAGAGCAACTAGGGTTCGATCGCGATTTTCCGCTTTACAACTTGTACATATTTCAGTCACTTTTGTGACATCCTAGTTCGTTGGAACCTTCATGACTTGAAACTGATCAATGTCCTAGTCTTAGGTTAATCGACTGAGCACATTACATATCCTAAGCAGTGTCAACCAAGTCATCTTTCCGTCAGTGAAACCTGGTCGTCCACTTTGAGTCAGTCACCTGTCTCCTAACTACCAAAGAGTTTTATCATTGAGTAAACAAGCAAAACAACATAATAGAAAACAATCACTAAACAATTTGATCTATGAATGAAAATTTTCTTTGGATGTTGTCTTTTATATTGGTTTTCAATTATTATCCCTCTGAGTAACTCGAGGAAGTCTATTGTGACTAAGAGGAGCAAGGATTGGGGGCATAATATTTTCTTTGTTTTCTGCTTGTAGGAATGATCCCAATAATCTAGAAACATCTAAATTAGTTGGGTATCTATGATAAGAGCCTTCACATCAAGGTGGAATCGCCTCACATACCTCGACTCCACTTATTTGTATGCTATAGGGAGGTCCACATCATTTCTTTGTTTGTTTTGAGGGAATTTCTTTATGATGCAATTTGGGTCTCTACGAAATCTGTCTAAGGATATGAACGAAAAAAGGGTCATTGTGGACAAGATAATAAATATTGCACATTGAAAAAGAAAGGAACTCTAACTTGCTTGTTGTGTTGGTTGCATTTTGTATATCATTTTGCATTTTTGTGAATTTGGAGTGATTTTGATATGGTAATAATCTCTTTATCTTCTGAATGAGAGATGAAAGTATCATCATTTCTTATGCTAAGTGGTCTATTTATCATCATTTCTTCGATCGAGTATTTGTGTTTTGAGATGTTTAGCTACATACATAAACATTTTATATAGATTCATACATTTCATTATTCACTCATCTGCATTCATCTTATTGCATAGAAAATGAAACATTGCATTTCATATTACTCATTACACATTCATCTATTTGCATATGAAAAGAAACAAAAATAGACATCCATAATCATTTGCATTACATACTGAAAAGAAATGCATACATATAGAATAAAGCATATAAAAAATATCTCATAAATGAATCAACACAAGTATGATGAAGTCAAATTGGATCTTGTATATATATATATATCATATAAAGTCTAAGAGTACAAAATGATGTCGAATGACATATACAAACTCCCATCGGAGAAAGAATCATATAGGCTACAAAAAAATGGGTGTGTCTACAAAGAAAATACGAGCTACAAAAAGAATATCTAGCTCTCGGCCTCTCCCTCATCACCTAGTGGAGGAGGAGGAGCCTGATGATCAGGATCCTAATGAGGTGCCCGAGCTCCCTCTAACCATTCCATATACTGTAAGTAGGGAATGACCTATTGCGCAACTGGAACTACGATGCTATATGCTGCAACATAGTAGGTTGCTCTACTAGTCTGGAGAAGGACCTCCTATCACAAGGCCTCTATATCTGCTCTCTTCTCTGCTCTCATCTTTGAGATCTAACGATCACGCTCAACCCTAAGATCTGCAAGTTGTCGGTCCCACTCCCCCAGCCGAGTCTAAGCCACTATCAACTGTGACTGTACCTCTGCAAGACGTTCTCTCATCGACCATCCTGCGTCAGTCCCCTGCTCTCTCGCAGGCTCTCCATCCCCATCTCCACCTCCAACTCCACCCTACTCCTCATGCTGCTGTCGAACCTATCTCAGAGCTGCCTGCTTCTCCTCAGCTCTGCCCAATCTCACTCCTACATGCCCTAGGGATCCACCCTCACCCCTCTGATGTCCAACCCTAGCTTGAACCCTACTACTGCTAGCACCAAGATTGCCACCTACCTACGTCTAAGCCTCGGCTCTCTATCCTCCTCCCTATCTCTGTCCCTATCCCTGTCCCTTAAAGGTGTGGGGGCATCATCCTCTATATGAGGAGCCTGCTTAGCTAGATCTATGGATCAAGGGAATGGATGCTGCTGGAACCAATCTTTGAAGTGGGGCAATACTCCCATATCCACAATATCATCCAGGTAGTCCCATCTCAATCACTGTAGACCAGTCGGCTCTTGCATACTCAAGGCATAGGATAACCTTGGTGATCATCCCCGCCTCTCCTCATCAGCATATCAGGCATACACTGTATACTCCTATGATACCCCCTGAGGTCGACCATACTACCTCATCACCCATGATACTACAAACTGCTCCACTATCATGTGTGATCTGCTAATAAGAGGGTGAGTAACAAAAAGGTCCCTGTGTACCAATCACCAGCCATCCCATGGCTCTAAGCCCCTATACGATGTCCATACTATGGCTATCAAGTCATCAAGCTGCCACCACCAAAAATTGGTCTTGCCCAGATGGGGCTGTGTGACATAATCGGCATACCTATATATAATCGGCTGCCCAAGCTCTCTACTATCATCTACTATAGGCCAACAAACTGGGAGGTGCTCCCAAGCCCAAACCTGTAAAATAAATACACCTACAGCCATGCTCCTACCATCCCTATATACAATCTCATGCATCTCGCGAAACATGTGGGCCAATATACAAGAACCCCAGCCAAGCCTTTGAGGGGTCTCCATCAATCTCTCCAGCATTATGCCCCATCCACACTAGAAACCCTATTGTCCTCTATCTGGCATTAGAAAACAACCGATAAATCCTTCTAGAACACACGCTAGCATAAACTCCTCGCTATATCTGCTCATCATCATGTCCCAACTAATGGAATGGGTCAAAATGTTTGGATCCCTGAATACATGTCTAACCGCCTATAGTCCAGGTAACAATGCTGCATCATAATCTACCTTATCCCCAGCAAAAGGGATACGAAGGATCCTATATACATCCTTGGGAGTGATGGTCATCTCCCCCACTGGAAAATGAAACATGTTATGCTCTAAATGGAAATGCTCAACCAATGCTGTGAGCATACCGTGATTCACACAGATATCTGGTAACCCAAGAAGATGAGTCAAACCACATAAATCAATATGAGCCTGATAAACCTCTGATAAATGTCATACTAATGCCATGGTGGGAGGATAAACACATCTGAAAAGCATAGGAGGTAATCGAACCTGTAAAAACCCAACAACGAAGCATCAAAAAATAGTCCAAATGAGCCTACAAGAGAAATAAAACATCATGCAAATCTAACTACGTCAAGTGCAAAATCAAAATTTCAAGTTTAGATCTTTGAAAATGCCCACTTTTTCCTGAATGACAAAACACAGAAGGGCAGCATCTCGTACGAGTCAGGATTGACCTTCATACGACAAAATATAAGACCCCGCACGACAAAATGGTCTTTTAACAATCATGTCGTACAATACATAGGTAGGGTCCGAATGACAAATCTAATGGTCTCAATCGACAAAAGATAATTCAACAATTTGTCATACAAGACAAGATCCTGTCTCGCATGACAAAACGTGAAACCCGACTTCAAACATGCCAAAAACTTGAAAAATGAACAAAAAAATTCAAAATTGAGAACATAAAGAGGCTTAAGATTGACCACTTACTGCTGGCTCATAGTTTCGGGGTTGATTATGTCATCTCTGGCACTCGAATCGATGCTCATGAGTAGGGACCACCATTTTCTTCGCAGAAGGCTTTTAGAATTTTGAAACTTGGAGGGTTAAAATGATTTAAAAATGACACTTTTGTCCCATATATAGCCAAAAACCTAATTTTTCAACTTGCTCCGATGGACATGAAAATTATACCCTTAGCTAATTTGCCCATTCTGATTCCATTTTTGGGATCGAAATCAAAATTTGAGATCATTTTACTAGTCAATTTCAAAATTTGGACCACTTAGCGCTTTTCATCAAATGCTCATTCTTTCTTCAAATTGCGCTCAATTTCTCATGAATCAACGTTGAATCTCAATTTTATTCTACACAACAACTTTGCGCTCAATTTCTCATCAATCAACACCAAATTTTCAAAAATTCCTCAGGATCAATTTGTGCCCAAATAACTTATCATCACCAACAATTGCCTATAATGTACCCTCATTATCTTTCAATTTCGTTCCCGAGGGGGGCATACTCACGACCTTATGATCTCACATCTCACATGTCGAGAATTTTTTTTTTAATCTTTATCAAAAGTCGGTCAAAAATATTTTCAACTAAAAAAAATCAATTCTTATTGCTAAGAGGCATCTCATCTTCATCGCTTCACATCAAGTTGAGATCTCTCGACCATCTTAATCGAATCAATCTCTAAGGGCATATTAGTTTCATCGTTTCAAATCAAGCTGATATTTGTCTTCATCTGAATTAGTCTCTTAACGTTAATCAGTTTCATCACTTTTCATCAAGCTGATTATTCATTTAAACTTAATCAAAAGTTTAAAGAGTATCTTTGATCACATGCTAAATCTAAGCAGGTGTTCAGTTTCATCGCTTCGAATCAAGCTGGACAGTTTATTTTTCACTCATTGTATCTTGATCAATCAAGTTCAAGATCGATTTTTATCCTCGCTCGCTATGTCTAGATCAATCAAGTTCTAGATCAGTAAGATCCACTTCTTGATCAATCAAGTTCAAGTTCAGTATCTTTTGTTTTCTATCGTTCCTCAGTTCAATCAAGTTCGGGATCGTTATCGCTTTAATCAAACTTAATTCAGCTTCATCGCTTTGAATCAAGCTAAACACCTTACTCTTCATCTGGTTCATGGTCAATCAAGTTCAGAAGTGGCATCTCCTAGACATCACATATTCTTTGAACCAACGCGTTGCTCGCACATTAATTCAAAGAGGGGCAAATGTAATACCCTAATAATGGTCATCTAAACCATGGGCCCCTAATCTCGACAACATCACCAAGGTCCTAACCAAAGGCAATTGAATCAACCTTGGGCACATTATTAATTCTTTAATCATCAAATATCACATGGCAAATCAATTACTGAATATTAATTAAATATTTATTTAATTAATTGAATCATTTCCAAGAATATCATTTTGATCAATTATCCTATTTAATTTATTAAATATCCTTGCATATTTAATTAATTAATAAATTTGTCATCTAATCATGTAAAAGGAATTAATTTATTACAAAAAAAAAGGAATTAATTACAAAGCAAGAGTTGAATTGAAAATAAAATAAAAGAATTGAATTGAGAGAGAAATCAAACTTGAGATATTATTTCTTTTTTCTAAATTTAGAACTTGAAATCAAAAAAGCAATTAAATTGAATTATTGAATTATTCTCTAAAATTAGAATTCAAAGCTTTTTCAGAAAAAGAAGTTCAGTTGCATTGAAAAGACTCTTTTCTTGAATAAATAAGAGAACTATCTATTTTTATCACAAATGCATGGAATTAATTTAATATTATTTCTAATGCAACTTGGACTTCTAATTTAAATGCATTTCAATTAAACTATATTTGGAATCTATCTCAAGGTTAACTAAACTTGATTTCTCAATTATTTCAATTAATCCTAAATTGAGCTTTTTTATCATCTCTCTTGTAATTCTCTATAAATTCAGCCTTCAGCTCTCATTCCAATTCACCCCAGAGATTTTTGAGAACATGCTTGGAGATTATTATCAAGCTAATTTCACTCTGGAGTCATTGAAGATCATTGTGCTTTCTTAGATTATTTACATCATTATTGCTTGAATTCATTATTGCTTGAATTATTCATCCATTTTGCATCCATATAGTTAATATCATATAGATTAAATCCTTCATCTTGGTGTAGTCTATTCACCGGTATTGCTTATAAAAAATCTGAGAGCAATCTTATACTCGCATCTTTTAGAAGGCAATTAGTCGCTTTGTTATGGTTTATTATTTATTGATTATTTATTTACTAACCATACATGTAATGACTTAATTGAAGTGTTGTGATTACAGCTACAGACCCTTTTTCACACACACATGTGCAATTGATGTAATAAACTTCCCTTTCCTCACTTTCATCATCAAGTTGTGCAAGTAATGCCCCCACTGCTGTTGTAGTTATAGAAACGTATAAAATCAAAGGATGACCTGGAATGGGTGACATTAGAACTAGTGGATGAGCTAGATATTCTTTGATTTTATCATAATCTTGTTGACACTGGATATCCCACTTAAACTTTGCACCTTTCTTGAGCAGAAGAGTGAAAGGTTAAAATTTATCTACTAACTGTGCGATGAATCACATGACAAATTGTAATTTTCCTTGTAGAATACATAGATTCTGTAACATTCTGGGAGGAGGCATTTCCATTATTTCTTTAACTTTCTTAGGATCAACCTCAATGTCACATTGAGAATGATGAATCCTTGAAGTTTCCCTGATGTAACCCTAAACACACACTTTTTAGGGTTGAGACGCAACCTGTATTTAGCCAAACTCTCAAATATTTGCTCAAGGATTGTTGGATGTTCTTCTTTTGTTTTGGATTGGTACAATATGTCATCCACATAATCCTCCATTACTTTGTGCATAAGGTCAAGAAATATCATTGTCATAGCATGTTGATAGGTGGCACCTACATTCTTCAATCCAAAGGTCATGACCTGATAGAAAAATGTACCCCATGGTGTGGTAAAGGTTATTTTATGTTGATCTTCTTCTACTATTCTTATTTGATTATACATTGAGAATCCATCCATCAAAGATAGCATTTCATGTCCTGTTGTCAAATCAACAAGGATGTCAATGTTAGGAATTGGAAAATCATCTTTGGGACATCCTTTATTCAGGTCCCTGAAGTCAGTACATACTCTAATATTGCCATTAGGATTTGAGATCCATTCTAAGTAATCAATTGGTCAGATAAACTTGACTTCTAACAGTTTTTCTAATTTTTCTTTGACCAACAGTGCGATTCTTAGATGCATCTTTTGCATGTTTTGTTTGACTGGTTTAGCATTAGGATCAACTATAAGATGATGAACAACTAACTCAGGATCAAGCCCAGACATGTCTTCATAGGACCATGTGAAGTTGATGGGCCATCTATGAAGAATATCTATGAACACTTGAGCCTCATCATCAGATAGAGATTGTTCCACATGAGTAATATGTGGATTTTCTATGGTACCCAAATTTATCTCTTTTGTCAAATCTATTAGAACAAGTGAGTGCTTTGGAACATAATCATTTCTAAGGGGAAGAAGAGAATCCTCATCCTCTAGCACCTCAGAGAGGTTTTCACCAGAAGATACACCCTTTATTTTTGCTATTTGGGAGTCAGGAAGCACCTCTGAGAGTTTTTCGCTAGAAGACCCTTGATTTTTAATTTCTTTTTCACTTTTGTGGTTAAGATTATTTCTTCCCCAAAGTAACCTTTAGGATCAATATTGTAAATTGTATTCTAGTCAGGATTTTAATATGGTGCACACTCAGTTGCCCCCAGGAATTATAGGAGGTCATTTTGGAATGTATCTAGGTGTGCAATAGTTTGGCGCCAATCGATGAGTTTAGGGTGGTGAAGGGGAAGGTCAATAAGGAGGATGTATTTTTAAAATATCTCAGATGTACCAAAGGGCGGGGAGCTATCTATATCATCATATGCATATTGGAGAACTTCAAGTATTTTTTTGATATCAATCGAAGTGGTTTCAATGTTTCCAGAAGTGCCAATCGAACTTGAGGCTTCATGGGAGGGACTTCCAAAACCAAGCCCTTGGTGATTCTTATTATTAGTGGGATCAATAGGGGTTCTTATGGCTTGTTCTTCTTGACCTAGTCCACCACCTTGATAGTTCTATTTCTGAGTAGCCCACTTGTGTTTTTTTGGATATTTATGCTTGAATCCTTGGAGATGGGTCTCATTGTATGTAGGGACATCCTTGTATAGCCATTGATCTATGTCTCCTTCTATGACCTCATGGTTAAGCTCTCCTTGATCTTGGAATGTGGTGGATCCATATTGTTTAATTATTGGTCATTCCTTATTCTATTCCTTAGTGGGCTTCCCATGGGAATGTAGATCTAAGGGAAAAGCACCCACTATGAAAGTACCTTGCAGGGAGTATTCACCACAGTCGGGATCATTGATCTTGAGTTGGGAAAAGGCTGAAGAGACAGATGTCTTTTCTTTAGCAATGACTAAGATGGTATTATGATCAACATATGAGGATGATGTGGTAGTAGATGCATCACCACTATTGATGTCAGGGAAATGATGAGAATATGGAGATGAGGCCTTGAGTGCACAATAGTACTCAAAGGGTTGAGCATTGCTACGAATGGTGATTTTGCATCCTTGAAATGGAATTTTGAGGCATTGGTGATAGGTGAATGGAACAACATGTATGGCATGAATCCATGGGTGACCAATAAGTATGTTGAATGGGAGATCAAGATCAATGATGTGGCATAGTGTGTTTTGTGTTACCAGGCCCACCTGAAGTGGGAGATTTATCATCCCCACTGAACTTATTTCACAATTATCATATGCCTTGATGGTGATACATTTATTGTGCATATATGCAATAGTATACCCCACTTGAGTGAAAAATCTCAATGTGCATAGATTCAGGGTAGAACCATTATCAATCAGAACTCGTTTCACTCTATGACATTTCACGATGGCTTCAATATTTAGAGGGAAAATACGGTCAAGATCTGAGAGTGTGGCATCGGATTGCATGAAAATGAGATGGTATGTGGAGGATAGATGAGGTACCATTTCTTGTAATTGTGTGGGATCAATGTTACTAGGGACATGAGCTTCTTGCAATATACATGTGAGAATATCTTCATGAGTGGGTGAAGCTTTGAGAAAATCCAAAATAGTGATTTGTGCAGGAGTTTTTCCTAAGTACTCAAGGATATCATATTGCAATGGTACGGACACAACAGGGGCAACATTTGATGTGGGTGCACCTAATAATGACATACGAGCTCTCCTAGTGGTTACGATACATTGGGTATCAACCCCTTTCACCTGGATCATGTTAACATGATCATCGACCTGAGAAATGCATCCTACTGTAGGATCATAATCGAAGGGGACATTATTATAGTTGATGTTATTGGTCACACAACCTTGATTTGTGTTAGAAGTACTCACTTCCTCTTGATTCTTGGGAAGGGTGTCCTTATACATGGTAATGATGGTATGATGAAAGAATATGGATCTAGTCAACTGCTGAGAGGGGGGGTGAATCAGTAGATAGAAAACTGATATAAACTTTCACCAATCTCATAATCAACCTCTCAAAGAAAACTCTAAACTGACAAGTTAAACCACTGAACTACAAATGCAATATTATTATCAAGTTAAACCGATTGACTGTTAAAATAGATTAACAGTAAACAACTTGAAACTCACAAAATTCCAAATACTTTACTGACATAAGTAAAACCTCATTTCATATTGCTACCGGTTAACATAACATATCAAAGTGGATTAAGTAGTTAAGCAATTCAACCATAGTAAACATAACCACAAAAACATTCACCACTTGACATAATATTTTTGACTTGTAAACCCAAATGGGAAAAACCACGGTGGGGATGAATACCCACAAGTATTCTGAACTCTTCTAAAGTTCGCCCTGTTAGGAGCCAAGCTTGTTAAATCTTTACAAAATTCTTGTTAAGAACAAATCTTGTTAGGGACCACCTGATTAAGGGATTGACTATAATGCCCTATTAGAAGCAATACCCTATGAGGAGTAACCTCGGTAGAGGATTTGAAATCCAAGCTAATGGACCACCTGGTTAGAGGATTTGAATAACACTAAGCTTGTTAGAGCTTACCCGGTTAGGGGATTTTAACTATTGTAATTGTTAGAAAACAACAGGGGTTTGTTGATCTGTTTGAATAGCACTACACTTGCTTGTTCAAATCCTTTTCATGCTCCTATCTTCCTTTACACAAATTATAGATACATCATTCGGTTCGGAAACCATACTCAACTACAACTTTCCCAACTCCGAAACAAAACAACTTATCGACCTTATAAACAAATCAACAGATCGATAACACATCAAAAACCTAATTCTCTCATAGAGATTACAAACAAGTTGGTTCAAATATGACCATTGGATTACATAAAAATATCTGCATATCATTCAAGATAGCCTTGACAGCTCCTTGATCACTGCTTCATCGAACTCAGTAACTCATCACACAGTTTTCATTACATGCAATATACTTGCTCATTCCCAAGATAAAAAATGTTATCTCAACATGCCAAAAACACTTTGAAACTCTTCTCATACAACATGCATACATTTCATAATCATTACCGCTCATCATCAGATCATAAACCAATACAATCAATTCACCAAACTTAATCAGTTAGGGTTTATCAAATCAATAGGTAGGGTTTATCGATTTAACTCTCCATTACTTAGGAATACCGGTTCACTCCACAAACTCACCTACCGGTTACAGTTCCCTTCACTAGCTCTTCCTACCGGTTACAAAACAACATTATAACAATATAATTATTAGTTAATTGACATCAATGACAACATAATATTTTATTAATGTAATCTTCATGCAAATGCCAACAATTTCCCCCATTGGCATTGATGGCAATACAAATATCAATACCATTTATTGCTATGATTGTGAATAGGAATCCTGGTTTACATTTTACCATGCACTCTCCTTGTCTTCAGCTGGTAACTGGCTATAGACCTTCTCGTTGTCAATCATACAATTCTTCTCCCCATAATCACATAGTTCTTCTCCCCCTTTGACAACAATGCCAAAGTGAAAGTAAAACATGCAATGTCAAACTTCATTGCTAAGCATCAACAACCTGCAACTTGATGCTCCCCCTATGGAATAACTCCACTCCTACACCAATCCTGCTATAAAATTATGCAAGTAGCTCTAGGATTGATGTACTCTACATCATGCTCAATTTACCTTATGAAGGGGTACAACCCCTAGCTGAATTCTAAGATACTCAAAAGTAGTCTTAGGCAAAGGTTTAGTAAAGATATCTGAAAGTTGCTCCTTGGTGGAAACATGCTCCAATATCACATCTATACTCTGCACTTTTTCCCTCAAGAAATGATACTTCAATTCAATATTCTTGGTTCGTGCATGCAAAATAGGGTTCTTGGAAATATTTATGGCACTGGTATTGTCACATAAGATCTTTATAGGTTTTGTAAACTTCATCTTGAAACCTTCCAAAATGTGTCTCATCCAGATAGCCTAGGTACAATTCATATAAGCTGCAACATACTCATCTTTAGTAGTAGACTGTGATATATAACTCTGCTTCTTTCTACTCCATGAAATAAGTCTTCCTCCAAGAAAGAATGCTCCACTGGTTGTGCTTTTCCTATCATCAATATTACCTGCCCAGTTTGCATCTGTATACACCTTGAAATGAAAGTTACCTGCATGTGGATACCATAATCCATAGTCAATAGTGCCTTTCAAATATTTGAATATCCTCTTGGTTGCTATCAAATGTGTTTCCTTTGGATTCTTCTAAAATCTAGCAACTAGACCAACTGCATGAGCTAAATCTGGTCTGTTGTGAACAACATAGTACAATTTCCCAATCATTGACCTATACTCCTTTTCATCAATAGATGTGGCTTCATCTTCCTTAGACAATTTACATCTTGTAACCATTGGTTTTTCAACTAGTTTATAGTCACTCATACCAAATGTCTTTAATACCTCTTTCACATATTTAGAATGTGTGATGAAAATACCACTATCCATTTGTTGTATTTGCAAGCCTATGAATTTTTTTATCTCTCCCACTAGAGACATTTCAAACTCACTTTTTCATTTCATTTGCAAAGTCATTTCTCATGTCATCATTGCCTCCAAATATGATATCATCTACAAACACTTCGCTAACTAGTATCTTATCTCCTTCAAATTTGATATATATGTTGTTGTCTTCATTGGTTCTTTGAAAACCTATCTTTATCATGTGTGAGTGAAGCCTTTCATACCATGCTCTTGTTGCTTGCTTTAATCCATATAGTGCCTTGTGCAATTTGCATACCATGTCTTTTTCATTAGTCAAAGCATAACCATCTGGCTGCTCAATGTATACTTCTTCTTCTAGTATTCCATTCGAAAATGCTGACTGCACATCCATCTGATATACTTTGAATCCCTTATGTGCTGCAAATGCAAGTAAAGTCATGACACCTTCCAGTATAGCAACTGGTGCAAAATTCTCACCATAATCTTCTCCTTCTTCCTGTGCATAACCTTTGCAAACCAATCTAGCTTTGTTTTGGACTACTATACCATCTTCATTCAGTTTGTTCCCAAATACCCACCGATAATATTTTTATTCACTGGTCTAGGTACTAGGGTCCATGTATTATTCTTCTCAATTTGATCAAGCTCCTCCTCAATAGATTTAATCCAATGATCATCTCCAAATGCTTCCTTAGCAGTTTTAGGCTCAATAGTGGAGATCATGCAAGAATTCTCTCTAATTCTTCTTCTAGTTAACACTCCAGCATCCTTATCTCCAATAATCTAGTCGGGATTGTGATTGAGTCTCACATACCTTGGAATAACATGAACATTATCTTTAGGTTCTTCTTCTTCATTATCATCATCTTCTTCTAAATCAACATGTACTGGTTGAACTGGTACAACAACATTCTCTTTACCAGTTTTAGGTTTCACCAGTTCTGGTTCCAAAAATAGAATGCAAGGGTCTTCATCCTTTTTCTCCACACTGGTTTCCCCTGAGACTTTAGGATACTCATAAACTCAAACATCAACACTCTCAATGATTCTCTATGAGGCCCTATCCCGAGCCATCATAGAATTGCAATATTTTCTCATGTTTTGGACTTATTATTGATACTTTATTTTGATGCATTATGAACATAGATTCTATATGATCCATTGATTGGATAATATTGATATGGTATATGTCACTTATCTCTGATTTGCAATACTTTATTTTGATGCTAGAAATTATGGATGCATACGTTATAAATGATTAAATTTCATGATTATTATGATGATGCCATTTACTAGATTATTTTATGTGGATTTTATTGTATGATTGAAAACTTGATTATTATAATTGAAATTGTATGCAAATGTCTGAATTGTATTCTTTTCATATGATAATATTATATGTGATTATTGGAATTACTAATGTGCAATGTGAGATGTGCAGGAAAACTGATCCATGTGACCATGAAAACTATTCGGAGAACTAAACCTAAACCTATGTGCATTTGTGAAGCCAAGGGTTGTCTATTTGGAGAGACAACACCTCGTCTATAAATGTGTTTTATTTGTAAATATTTATGCTTGGATGTGTGTTTAATTTGAAATTGTTAAATTTATTAATTCCAAAAAAGGGATATTGTCATGTGTATTTAAGTATTGTATAATTTTGTGGTGTCACTTGACACATGTGTTGTGAAGTGAGTTGGCAGTGACATGTCCCTTGGAGGGAATTTGTTTTACCAATGCATTTTCAAAATGTTCTAGTATGGTCTTGTTATGCCTTGCATATCTATTTCCTCATTAGTCTCCTTGCGTCAAAATTCGGGTCCCCTATTTTTGTCTTGTCTTTTCTTTTTGCTTTGTTCTTTGGGTTTTTTGACCTTGAAACTCCGGAGTCCCAAGGTCCCTTTGTTCTTTTTGGTCTCTGATCTCGGAACTCCGGAGTCCTAGAGTCCCGAGGTCCCTTTTTGTTTTCTTATCTTTTGCCTCGGAAGTCCGGACTCTGGAGTCCCGAAGTTTTATGTCTCAGAACCTTGGAACCCTGGAGTCCCGAGGTGGAGCCTTTTTTCTTTGCTTGCTTCGAAACCTTGGACTCCTGGAGTTCTGAGGTAGGTTGTTTTCTTTCTTTTGTCAAGCTCCGAACCTCTGGACCCCAGAGTCCTAAGGTCTTGTTTAAAGCCTTCGTACTAACAGGTTTAGGAGGGGGTATAAATAGGAATGATGAACTTTCAAGGTTCATTTGTGCATTTAGAGCTCCTTCTCCTTTTCTTCTAAGCCATGAACCTCCAGACTTCTAAGTTTTCTTTGGCGTTCTGGGCATTTTGATTCACCAGGTTGGTGATTTTTCTTCCCCCTTTTGTTGTTTGGTAGATTAGATTTTCCTTCCTTGCCGAGTGTTTGTTTGTTTGCTTTCTTTTCATTTTTTTTGTCCCTTTTGTTTTCCCTCGTGCCCTAGTTTATGCACCTCGGAGTTCTGGGCAGTCAGCTTTCCTCGAGCCCGAAACCCTGGACCCCCAGAGTTCCGGGCAGTCGACTTTCCTCGAGCCTGGAACCCCGAACCCCTGGAGTTTCAGGCAGCTGGCATTCCTCGAGCCTGGAACCCCGAACCCCTAGAGTTTGGGATTTATCAACTATGCTTTTAAATGACTTCAGAACCCCAGAGTTCTGGATTATTCCTTTTGTGAACGATTTCCTATCAATCAACCCAGAACCCAGGAATCAAGTGTTATATCCCAAGCCCAGAACCCTAGAATCCTGGAGTTCCGGACTACCTCATCCATACATACCCAACCCAAAACCCTAGAGTTTCAGAATGCCTTATGCATATCTAACCCAAAACCCCAGAGTTCTAGACCATATCTACCTATCCCGAGACCCCACCCCGGGACCCTAACATCCCGAAGCAAATGAACTTTTATGATTATAATCAAGGACTGAAAATTTGTTCTCTTTTGGCAGATTCAAGAGGCTAGATGGACTCATCCTCCAGCAAAAGAGGCAAATAAATTGATAGACTACTGGCCACCATGAAGTATCATTATCAGGGACAGGTCTATGCTTCGAAGCTGGATGGTCAAATCAGATAGGTTACAGATACAAAAATTGTCCATATAGAACTTGAGGATATCAAGACTCAGTTAGACAAACCTAGTTTGGAGGCCCTCCATCAAAGAATCAAAAGATCGGGCCTGGTGGAAGTCACTACCTTTCCACAATCAGTACAAGCACCCGAGTTCATAATGAAAATTGCCCCATTTTACAACCCAGATACTAGAAAGTGCATAGATGCACAAGGGAAAATGGTTATGGATTTGTCTCCTGATATGCTGGGGTTTGTCTTCGGCATCCCAACCAGAGAAGAGATTTTCCTTTTAACCAAAGAAGAGGCCTTAAAGGCATGGAATGACAAAGTGGCATCAAGTAAAAGGCACATGATTAAGAACTGGTTGGAAGAAGAAAGAAAAACAGGTCTCAAGGCAATAAAGATCTTGAGGGAAGATTTCAAAGAAACCCAGAGAGACTTAATCATTATGCTCATTAAGGCCTTTGACAAGCCAGATTATAAACATTTCCTTCCATGGATGTTCCAGTTTATGACCACTATCTTAAAAGGGAAACTGTATTTTGATTGGCCGCAGATCCTCTACGACAATATCTACAAACAAATGAAAGAGGTTCACCGGACCCAAAAGTTCTTTTTCACATTTTATGTCGTCTGGGTAGCTGCTAGAGCTAGAAAGTTTCCAGGGCTACAGGTAGAAGGTCAATTGGGAGAGGAGGAAGAACAAAAGAAGGTATGGGAGTATTATTCCAAACTCACTTTAGCCATTGCAAAGGCTCACTTCAAAAGAATTAATGATGCCTTCATTTTCTAGTAATAATCAAATTAACAAGGGATGCATGATATCGGATTAGCCCGAAGGCCATGGCTATTATCCGAGAGTGGGCATGTTGGTTCATCCAAAACCCATGCTCAACCTACATTAGGGTTAGCAGATTCACAGGGAACCCAATGTTGCTACCCTGATACTGCAATGATAGAGTAATTTTGCTAGAGTATGTAAGGAAACTTTTGGGCCTCTAGTCTCTTTTGTCTTCAAAACATAAAATAGGTATTGATTTCTCCGTATCAATTGGATATTTCACATGCTCAAAAATATAGGTTGCAAAATTAGCAGAGCTAGAGATTCATGATTTGAACCTGAAGGAATATGATTATGCTAGGGAATTTTATGACCCTTACGGGAAACTCAAACAAGCTATGCCTAAGGCAAATGAGGGACACAAGCCAAGACTAGAGGATTTTTGGGCTAACCTTCAGGATAGGTTTGAAGTAAGAGAAAAGAGTTATAGTCGGTTGCCCTTGCCATAGATCAAAGATTTTGAAATTGAAACCAATCTCCCCAAAGACCTTAGAGACAATGGAGACTTGCTCGATGCGGCATAAAAAGGACTAGAGATTGATAAGAAACCTCTCACTCCAATGAAGTGGTTGGTGAATGAAGACCTAAATATTGAAAAAATTTCTCAAGTGGTCTTCAATAGGACCAAGAAATGGTTAAGCCAGAGGGTAAGGCCTAGTGCCTCAAAGGTGAAACAGAAGGAATCCACTTCAGGGGTACCTCAATCAAGGGGCCATAAGGAGTATGCTTGAAAGACAAGGTCAGCCTCGAGGGAAAATACATCCACCGATCTAGATGAGGGGGAAAAACCTCAAGAAAGTACTAAGGACTTAATGAAGAAACTCCAAGAAAAGATGAGGGAGTCTGAATTGTTAAAGAAGGCATCAGACCTAGGAGTGACCGATGGATTGGGAGCGGTACCACTTGCCAAAGTTCTCCCACCAAGGATGGCTATAGGGAAGACTGTAGGAGAGGGTACCCAAGAGTAGGAAGAAGAAATAGAGATTACAGAAGATATACCCACCTCAACAACTGCCACTTAAGACCCAGGCACCAACACCCCTGTACCACCACCAATCAATATACCCACAGGGCAGCCTAGAGTGCAAGGCTTCAGGTCTACCACTGAAGAAGTAAAAGTTGGGAACATCAAGTCTGATTCAGATCAGGAGGAAGAGGATCTTGAGCAATAATGGCCACTAGAAGGCGAGCAAGAAGGGGATGAAGAAGAAGACCCATTGAATGAAAGACTAGTTCTAACCTCTCAAGATCAAGAGGACCTCCTCAAGGATATAGCAGTCGAGCAAGGTGAAATAGAGGCATGAGAAGAAGAGATGACATGTAATGAAGAGGTCAGTGGAAAACTAGGAGAGTTACACAAGCAACAGTCTCTCCAAACCAATCTAGCCCGCCAAGTTACCTCACCTAAAGATCCCGAGCAAACATAGGTAGAGGAGAGAGATGAAGTAGAGGAGCAGGTGGACATCCATGTTGTAACTACAGATATAGTGTCACATCAAGGTAACAAGGATGAAGATATACCACAATGGGCTGAGTTTTCCTTTGAGAAGAAAAAGTGAAAACCGTTCATCATTTATCAAAAACTGGTTCTGATGAAGTGATTACAGATGTGACAGTTCCATCCCAAGCTGAGGGACACGCTTCTCCCAAGTATCAAATATCCTAGATAAATTTGGGTAAACAAACCAAATGGGGAGAGCTAGATACTTTGGAGCTAGCCACGAGTGTCGTCAGAGGGCATGTAGAGAAGGAGCATACTTTGAATCTAGAGCTCAAAGCACAAGTGGAACAATACAAGCAGCTCTTAGTTGAAATGAGAAAACCTCTGGATTCCTGTAGAGCTAATGACCTACTTCAACCTCATCACTGCCAGAAGGAGAAGTGGAGGCACTAGTGGAGGTGAGATGAGTGGATGTTGCAGCTAGGTCATTTATCTAAATAAATGCAGCTAAGATTACACTATTTCTGTAGAATATAATGAAGATATACCAGAAGGCAGTATAGGCAGGTGGAGCCTTAGCTTCTTGTGCTATGCAATGGGAACGGAAGCTAAGTATTTTCAATAAGAAATTCTGAGTTTTGAATAAAGTATTATGGCTAGGGGAAGAGATAATAATGGAGGAAGACCTCTTAGGAGGTGACAGATATGAAAACTTATAGTCCTATGTATACATTTTGGATCTGAAGATTGAAATGCTTTAGCAGTATATGAAGGATATGGCAAAGATTCAAGTCCCCCTTCTCAAGGAAATTTTGGTATATGAGAATTTTGTAAAGAGTATGCTTGGAGCCTTTGGACTAGGACTGACTAGTACAAGGATAATGGAACAACAAAAAGTTTTGAATCAGTGGGATGCATACGAGGCTCAACACTTAGGACCTTCAGCCCAGTTTGATGTCGCCCTCATGGATAGGTACACGTGCTTGATCACTCAGTGTCAAGAGGTGGCAAAGACAATAGGGGAACTAGAGAAAGGAAAGAATCATGCGGATGAAGTGTTGAAGAAATATAAATTGTGAGTTAAACACGTAGCTGATCCTCCTGTTCAAGTAGTTGCATGTATAATTGATAATTATAGAGCTTACACCAAGAAATAAGGAATAAATGCATAATTGTAAAAGATGGCAAAGCTTTTTCATAAATCCTTAATCTTGTATTTTCAGCTGTAGCTCCTACTCAAGTTCCAATTTTGAGAGAAATTCAGCATGACTACAAAAACATGACTCTCCCAGCATGGTCTTCATAGTGCTCATGCAATCCCCATTTCATAGTTGTTAAGTGGAGTATCAAGGCAAAAACTTGCAAGTTAACTGCAACTCCTAGTTTCAGTTCTTAATTTAGGGTAGGTTTATTTCCTAGATAATAGGGCAGAGAACTTCTATAAATTGGGAAGTTGGATTCATTTGTAAGGGTCCCCAAATTGATGATTTGTGGCCCACTTAGAGATTTTAGAATATTTTGTAGATTGTTAAGAAGTTTGAGTTATTTTTGTTATACATTTATTGAGATTAATACAAGAAGCAACTTGTAGATTGTCTGATCTACGTCTATGTTGTACCAAAAATTGTTCTGTGTAATTTGGTAACGTCTATTATTTGTAGTTAGCATTGTGGTTTGATCTTTTTGTCTATTACTTTATGAATCATATCGTGCATGTCAGTGGTGTATGAGAATTACTGTGATAGGCCATATTGTTGATGATTTTATTTCCATAGGTCTGTGAAATTGATGATTTTCCAGGTTTGCTGGAGGTCTGTTGTTGAATGCTAACTTGGATAATATTTGATAGTTTCTTGGATTACAGGGAACTAATCAAGTATTTCATTGAGTTGTTATTGTATTGGATTTATTGTTATTTTCTTGTTCCCTTTTACTTTTCACAGTTTATTTTCCAGAGAATCCTAAATCATAAAATACAAAAAAAAGGGAGTTCAACCATTCACAACCAACGAGATTTAGTTTCAACAAGCAAGCCCCTTAATAGGTACAACCACATCAACCATTGGGCTACCCAACACCATCGTGACCTGACTATAAAGACCTTGGGGTAGTGAGTTTTCCCAAATTTATTGCTTTTCAGAAGAGGTGGTGAGTGTTCACATTGGCTACCTGACTGTTGGTGGGTGTGTCAAAACAGTCGTGAATAGAAATTGGCACTAGAAGGTGGGCGTAGACTATTCCCCTCACTGGTTAACCACATATGGTACTTCCAAGAGACAGATTGATGCCCTATACCCAGCCCAACCTCAACAATGAGCAAGACGACATTCTTACCCAACTATATGACTTTGCTTGGGATAGTACAAGAGATTATAACAATTGGTCATGAGCATGACAAGTCTTGGACAACAAGAGACAAAATGCTATACGTATACAAGTAGAGGCACAAAAACAGCTTAATCCTTAGGTGAACCCACAAGAAAATCCACAACCACCTCCTCAAGCAAAGAATTGAGGTACTAAGTTGGATCGTATATCATCTTTCTCTCCCGAGAGATTCCACCGAGTCCTTAGGAGTGGTTCTTCATCATCCAACTTAGTAGAGTTAGGACCTACCACTAGGAGAAATAGGAACAAAGTTAAGAAACAACCCTCAATACCCTCACCAGTACAGTCATCCATACTCAACGTAAAAGATC
Organism: Cryptomeria japonica; assembly: GCF_030272615.1. Lineage (NCBI taxonomy): Eukaryota > Viridiplantae > Streptophyta > Pinopsida > Cupressales > Cupressaceae > Cryptomeria > Cryptomeria japonica. Next base: position 371,843,440 of record NC_081405.1, read on the forward strand.
AACTGATTCCTAGTCCTCAGCCTATCGCTGCACCTTTTGTGACTCAATATCCACCGTCACCACCTTCAATGGCCTACTTTAACCAAGACACCACACCACTAGGAACCATACTAGGGGGTATACATGACCTACCTAGAAACCCGGATAAATTTTGCAGCAAATTTTACTATTTAGGGGGACGAACAACTGATGAACATATTGAAGCATTAAAAGATGCAGTCGTTCGTAATAATATTGAACACCAAGATGTAGTATGTAGACTTTTCCCATATTCACTTGGGGAGAATGAATACAATTGGTACCTAATCTTACCTACAAACTCTATCATAGGCTAGGATGTCTTGGAGAAGGCTCTCATTGATCAATTCTGAGTGTACGTAGACCCCGAAACACTATACCACCAGTTCACTTCTCTTAAGAAATCGCCAAATGAGACATTAACAACTTTTTATACTAGTTTCCAAAGGGCATTCAAGAGGTTACAAGCTCCTTACCAGGTAGCACCTAATGTAGCCATCCACTCATATCTAAGAGCTATCAACACTTGGACTGCTATGTTTATTAAGAAGAGTGTTCCCCAAGATCAAAGGGACACCTTGGCAAAAGTCTTCACACTAGCAATTAGTATGAACCATGAGTTGAATCAAACCCCACGAGGGATCAGATATAATCTAACTATAGGGGTGAATCAAGGAAACTACAATCAACTCCCAGGTGTACCCTTGCCTCTACCTGTAGGTGCCCCAATGATGAACCTTGTGCCAATTTATGCACCCCAACCTCAAGCGAATCAATAGTTTGCTGCCCAAGCTTTGACTTGGCAAAATAATACCAATACCACCCCCATTCAAACACAATATGCTCAAATGCAATACACTGGTCAAGCTCAAGGGGGAAGTCAACAATTTAGTAATACTAACTCAACTAACCAACCTCCAACCACAACACCTGAGAATCAAGGATCTCATATATCTATTGAAGTAGAAGCCTAAGAAAATGATCTCACAAGTTACTTCAGACTTGAGCTAGCTAAAAATGAATCCTCCAGGAGGGTATAATCAATCCCAACCATATAATAATCAGTGGAACAACAATAACCAGAACCAAAATCAAAGGTATAACAACAAACCTTATATTAGGTAGTGGAACACAGGTCTGAATAATGGAGGGGTGAACCATGATCACCTTGACGCACAAGATAACCCAAACCACACACAAAGTGTTAACCTTGTGGATATGAATTTGCTAACAAATTGGTGCAGATTGCATGACACAGTTGCGTATTCTGAGGTTAATTGTGCTCAGTTTGAGAAGATCATAAGAATTTCTCAAGCTGACTCTCTGCCAAAAGATTGTTCCAATGATGAACTTGATAAGGTTAATATTGCCATGTTGGTCGATACCTTCCTGTGCAAAGAATTTCAAGCTAAAGCTGAAGGTGAACCATGTGTCTACGATGCTCAAGCCTTTTAGACCATAAACAACTACAATCTTAGGAGTCAAGGTAAAGCTCCATTAACGGAGCCACCTCCCCCGACGAGTGGGTTTGTACCTCCTGATGTGAATGCAAGCAACAATCCTCACCCTCCTCAGGCTTTTCAAGGAGCACGTCCTAGACAAGCTCAAGGGAAAGATTATGTTCTAAAAGGATCATTTGACATTACTAAGGAGATAGAGAGGACTGCCACCACTATGTCCCTGATGGAAGTATTGAGATATTGCCTTGAACAGAAGAGGGCTCTCCTTAGAAAGTTGGAATTGTTAGAGTCACAGAGAAATGAGGTTAAGATGGCAGACCTTAATGAAGTCAACGTTAACGTTAACAATGATGCAATAGAAAATCCACCATTTTTATTGAGTTTGAGGATATGTAGAAAGAATTTACACAACTATTTGGTAGATTCAGGGGCTTTGGGAAATGTAATGCCCTACCCTATATGTCAGAAGCTCGGACTTCAACCAATACATGCAAATAGTAAGGTGGTACAACTAGACAAAACTAAGGTTAACGTAATCGAAGAATTGAAAGATGTATACATCCAATTAGATGTTGATCCCCAAATATCTCGTTATATTGACATTCAAGTAGTGGATATTCCAAAAGTATATGGGATGCTCCTTAGTAGGGATTGGTCAAAGACTTTGGGAAGATATTTCTCGACTTGTTTTACATACCTGTGGCTTCCATGGAAGGGGGTAAGCAACCAAATCTGAATCGATAGTGAACCTAAGTTGAAGAAGTTGGTAATGGATTATGGTGCTCCCAATGAGGTGGCATTTGCTGAAGTGAGTCCAGGAGTTTACAGGGTCAATGAGATTCTCACTTTCTCTACACCGGCTCCTCTCCAGTTATTACGAATAGGTATGACCTTATATAAAAGGTGAGACAAAGGTTTCGCTACAACAGTACAACAAGGAATGTGTTTGTTGGGGGACACTATGAAGATACAAGATTTATTTCTTCCAAAATGGTGTCCGATACATCATGAGGAGCACTCAGAGATTTCTTGTATCCCATGTTAGAATAAGATTACGAAATTGATGAGTCTGGTTCCATACGAAGAAGATGATCATACCATCAATATGGAAGAAGTTCAAAGTCTAAGTTGTAAAGGATTAGAGCCCCAAACAATAGATTCTATAAGCAAGACTACCCAACCTAAAGAATACAGCCAGGAGATTCTTCCAGTTGAGATTGTCAAAAATGAGAAGGAAGATATTCCTCTTGAGCAAGAGAACAATGAAACACAATCTCAACTTCAACCTCAATCAGAACAGATTGTTCTTAACACTACTGAAGCATTCATGAAACCAAAAATTGAACAATATCAATTGTCACAAGACCTTGAGTTGGAGAAGCAACAATCGTCTCCAAAAGCTAATCTAAATATTGACCCTAAGGTGAAAAATGTAAAGAGACCAAGAGATGAAATATGGTTTTTAAAGTTTGATGGGTCAAGATCTAAGCAAGGCAGTGGAGCAGGCATAGAGTTAACGAACCCAAAAGGGAAAAACCTTTTAGCTTCTTACCGACTCCAATTCCCTTGTACTAATAACATGATGGAGTATGAGGCCTTAGTTAGAGGATTACTTTTTGCTAATAAGAAGGGGGCAAAGTGTTTGAAGGTGCAAGGGGATTATGAGCTGGTGGTTAAACAAGTGCGAAGCCAATATGCATGCCACAATAAAAGGTTAGCAACACATAGGAATAGAGTGTGGGATTTGATTGAGGATTTTGATGCTTTTGATATTCAGTTGGTACCCAGGAAAGTAAACAGAATATCTGATGTGTTGGCCGTGGCTGCTAGTACATTAGAATAAGTAAGTCAATCCCCTTTGAAGAAGTTTTTCGTATAATTAATCTCCATACCTATTGTACCTGATAATATCAAAAAAATTCAAGTTTTCCAGGATGATGCCCACATTCTAGCCTTTCTTGCCAATTCAGGGGCTTTTGAAGAGCAAATTATTGATGAAGAAGATAAATCAAATGATCTTAATGTTGAAAGTAATGCTAATATTTTGGATTTACCAACTAATGTTATTCCTAAAGGGATGGTCACCTTGGAGAGACTTTTTGATTCTAACCCTAGAGTAAAGGAGAGATTAACAATAGATTCAGATGCCAAAAAGTACGAGCCCCATAATATTGTCCCAGAAGGACAAGAGAGGATTGTCTATATTGGGAAGATTTGCACTCAAAATGAAAGAGAAAAACTTATACAAATATTGAAAGAGTTCATTGATTTAATAGCATGGGGGTAAGAAGATTTAAAGGCATTTGATACAATGATTATCACCCATGTGATCCCCCTAAAACCTAACATAAAGTTGTTCTGGCAAAAGCAACGACTGGTCAATTCACTAATAGAACCCTTGATTTTCAAGGAAGTACAAAAGTTACTCTCCGCCAAGATTATTTTTTCGGTACGACATTCTACTTGGGTTTCTAATTTGGTACCAGTACCAAAAAAGAATGGAGAAATATGGCTTTGTGTGGACTATCACAATCTCAACAAAGCCTCCAAGAAAGATAATTATCCACTTCCTTCTTTGGATGAAGTACTACAAATAGTAAATGGTTCACAAATGATGTTGTTCTTAGATGGTTATTCAGGATATAACCAAGTATTGGTGAACTATGAGGATCATATGAAGACAGTGTTTACGATGAAGTGGGGAATGTATGCATACAAAAGAATGTCATTCGGGTTGATTAATGTTGGGGCGACCTTCCAATGAGCGATGGATATGACTTTTAAGGAACTGATTGGAAAATGCATTATTATCTATATGGACAGCTTGACAATATTTTCCAAGGTCAGAGAAGACCACCCAGACCACCTCCAAAAGGTATTGGAAAGATGTCAGAGATATGGGATTTCCCTTAACCCCAAGAAATGTGTATTTGGAGTGGCTGAAGGAAAGCTACTTGGCCACGTAATCTCTGAGAGGGGGATATCTATAGACCCAAATTGGGTAGAAGCGTTATTGAATTTACAAATGCTCGATAGTAAAAAGGAGATGAGATCTCTCTTTGGGAAGATCAATTTTGTCAGAAAGTTTATTACTAGGTTTGCAGAGATAGTCAAGTCGTTGAATGAAATGATGAAGAAGGATGCTAAGGTCGAATGGACAACTGAAGCAAAAGAGGCTTTTGCCCAGATTAATAAATCCATTGCCGAAGCTCCCATGCTAACTAGCCCTGATTACACTCTGTCATTTTACATATATTATTTTTCTTTGCTACACTCAGGAGCAACTATTTTGACACAGAGGCAAGCGGGAGATGAGAAACCCATTGCATTCATGAGCTCTCCTTTCAAAAGTGACGAGGTTAGATATTCTTCCCTTGAAAAATAGGCTTTTGCATTGGTGAGAGTAGTCAATAAATTCAGGCATTATATCTTAAGGAGTAAAATTTATGCAATTGTCCCTGATCAAGTGGTGAAGTCACTATTCATGCAGTCCGACCTGGGAGAACGTTGAGGGAAATGGATGCCAATATTGCAATAATTTGATTTAGAAATGCATCCAATGAAGTTTGCCCAAGGCCAAGGATTGTCTCGTGACATGGCAACTGACATCCCTCAAATCCAGTGCCAACAGTATACAATGGAGTCATTCACTCAGAACCCCTAGTACATGGATTTGGTATTTATATTGTTGAATAATAGGTGTCCTGAGGGGTTGACAACCACACAAAGACGAGCATTAAGACTCAAAAGTACCAATTATATGATCAAGGATTCAACACTTTATAGAAAGAATTATGAAGGTATTTACCTTCGGTGTCTTGATCATCAAGAAGCCCGTAATATGATTGAGGAATTTCATTGGAAATATGGTACAAGTCATGGGTCAGCGGATGCCAGTGCACATCAAATCTTGAAGGCTGGATATTATTGGCCTAGCATATTTAAGGATAATCATGAGCATGTTCATCACTATCATACGTGCCAAACTATAGCCTCCAGAGAAAGAAATCCCACCATGCCTCTCCAACCAGTGTTCGAGGTAAGACCTTTCACTCAATGGGCACTGGATTTTGTAGGTGTTATTAATCCCAACTCATCTGTAGGACATAATTTTATTCTTAGTGCAAAGGATTATTGCACCCAGTGGACAGAAGCCATTGCATGTCAGAATGCTAATGCTGAGGTAGTCTTGAAATTTATTGAAGAGCACATCGTCACCAGGTTTGGTATGTCATTCACTCTGGTATGTGACAATGGCCTTGCTTTTAATTCTGCACAGTTGATGTGTTAGGTCCCGGAGACAACTAAGAGGGGTGGGGGGTGAATCAGTTGTCAAATAAATTCAAACCAAAACAACTTAACCAACCTTAATGCTTAATACCGGTAAACCAAACTTTATACCGGTAGATAATTTATCAGTTAATTGCAGTGCCGGTAAAGATTAATGCATGAAACAAAAAGACAATAACATCCACAACACATAACACCAATATTTGTACGTGGAAACCCTGTAAGGGGAAAAACCATGGTGGGAAACCTTACCCACAATCAGATGATACTACTGCAGATAGTATGTGTATACAAATGGGGTTTGCACGTGCAGAAAGGCCAAGCGCCTAGAGCTCACTGCTCAAACACAAATAGGAGTCACATTGACTATAATTGGATGGTTAAATCCAATAATGATGTACTGCTCAAAATAGCATCTTCATATGCTGGATTCAGTATCGGGGTAGTTTTGATTGCCTTTAAAAAACCCTTTCTTCACCTTCAAATGATGTATGCATGTATAGCTCTGCTTATTCTCGCATATACCTTCTTATAATTCCTTTTTCTAATCGCATATCGATCTTACAAATAAGATCTTATATATATACCATAACCTAAGACCAATTTTAGTAGGTCGGCTCTAAAAGATTTTACAATAAAATAATTATAAGTAAATCAATAATCGATGCAATATCTGATTCAACATGTCGGCTTAATGCATTTACAATAACAACAAAATCATCTCCAAAGTGTGTCATGCTGATATGGAATAGATATGCCTGTCGGTGCTTATTATGGACCTATTTGCCAGTAACAACAAATATGCAAATACGAATAATCCAATGAACAAATCTCCAAGACAAAGTGTCCAAACAATGTCTTCGACATAACCAGATGTTTTCCATGTCATTCCAAGTGTTTACGAACAATATATCCTATCAGTGTACCAGATACTGGTGACTATGCATAAAGTCACTTGCTTGCCAGTGAACATTGCCAATCCTCCAAAGTGTCAGAGTTGATAAGAGTTAAAGGTGTTGACATCAATGACAAAACCATATCAACATAACCAAAATACCAACAATCTCCCCCTTTGGAATTGATGGCAACACAAGATGGAAAAACCATCAAAGTTCCAAAACAGAAATGCCAAATACCAAAAATCAACAATCTCCCAAAAGAGATCATAACCAAAAATCAAAATTTAGATATAGAGAGTAATCAATCTCTCCCAAAGTAACAATCTCTCCCCCTGAGAGTAACATGTGTTTTCCTTGTGTTTTTCCATATCAATCTCTCCCCCTTTGACATCAAATGTCAAAGCTAATACAAAAGCCAGGTTCAAATACAAAATTCCAACCAATTCAATATGCCAACTACTCCCCCTGAGAAGTAGCTCTCCTCATCAAAGCCGGAGTAAGAGATTTCTCTGTTAATTCTGCCAGTTGATGAAAAACATCAACTGTCTAAGTCTCTACCGGTGGGGGTATTGACCTCAAGATGATCTCTAAGATATTCAAAAGTCTCCTTAGGCAAAGGCTTAGTGAAAATATCTGCAATCTACTCTTTAGTATTCACATAAACCAGTTTTACTTCTTTTGCTTCAACATTCTCTTTCAGAAAATTCAATTTGATAGAAACATGTTTAGTTTTAGAATGTACTACTGGATTCTTAGATATATCAATTGCTATAGTGTTATCACAATAGATAGTTATAGGTTCCTTGCATTTTACCTTTATGTCCTTCAACAATTGCTTAAGCCATAATACATGTGTACAGTTAGTTGTTGCTGCAACATATTCTGATTCTATTGTTGATAAAGATGTGCAACTTTGTTTCTTACTCAACGAAGAAATTAATCTGCTTCCAAGAAAAAATGTTCCACCGATGGTGCTTTTTCTGTCATCCACATCTCCTACCCAATTTGCATCTGTGTATGCACATAATTCAAATTTTTCATCTCTAGGATACCATAAACCAAGATTTGTAGTACCTTGTAAGTACCGGAAAATCCTTTTTACTGCTAATTCATGATTTTCTCTAGGATTACTCTAAAATCTTGAAACAATACATACTACATTCATAATATCAGGTCTTGTTTGTGTTAAATATAGTAGGCCTCCTATCATAGATTTGTACCTAGTCAAATTAACAGGTGTAAATTCATCCCTTAGTGATAATTTGTCATTTGTAGTCATAGGTGTTCTTACCAGTTTAGAGTTCTCCATCCCAAATTTCTTTAGTAACTCCTTTAAGTACTTGGATTGACTCAAGAATATACCTTTATCAGTCTTTGAAATCTGCAATCCTAAAAAGAATTGTATCTCTCCAATCATAGACATTTCAAATTCATGTTGCATTTCAATAGAAAAGTCTTTACATAATCCATCTTCTCCTCCAAAGATTATATCATCAACAAAAACTTCTAAAACCAAGATGTCATCATTAGTCACTTTATAGTATAAGTTGTTGTCAGCATTACCTTTAGAAAATCCAATCTTCAAAAGATATTTATCCAATCTAGCATACCAAGCTGTTGGAGCTTGCTTCAACCCATACAAAGCTTTCCTTAACCTGCAAACCATATCTTTGTTATCTGTCAAAGAAAATCCATCTGGTTGCTCAATGTAAACTTCTTCTTCAAGATCTCCATTCAAAAATGCACATTTAATATCTATTTGATATAATTTGTAGTTCTTGTGTGCTGCAAAAGCCAAGAATAATTTGACTGCCTCAATTCTAGATATCGGTGCAAAGGTTTCATTATAATCAATTCCTTCTTTCTGAGAATATCCCTTATACACTAGTCTTGCTTTATTTATGATTAATTTACCATCTTCATTAAGTTTGTTTCTAAATACCCATTTTGTTCCAATCACATTTTTGACTTTAGGTCGGGGAACTAATGTCCATGTGTTATTCTTCTCAATTTGTTGTAGTTCCTCTTCCATAGCTTTAATCCAGTGTTTATCTTCATGTGCCTCATTAATTGATGATGGTTCAATTTGAGAAATAAGACATACCTCTTCATTTGTCAGTCTTCCTCTTGTCATAACTCCTTGATACTTGTTCCCAATTATTTGATTTTCAAAGTGGTTCAATCTTACATACCAAGGTGTCTTCGTTTGCTATTGTTCCTTAGTTACAGTGGAATTTTCAGATGATACCAGTGTAACTGGATCTTCATTTTATACCAGTGGATTCAATGTAGGTTCATTTGTCAGTATTTATGTTGCCAGTTCAAAGTCTATATACCTTGAAGTTCCTCTAAACTGTTCATCAAGCTTCACATTTGTACTTTCAACAATTTTTTGCAATCTCTTGTTAAAACATCTATATGCTTTGCTCTTAGATGAATAACCAAGAAATATTCCTTCATCACTTCTAGGATAAAATTTGCCAATATACTCATCTCTTCTAATATAGCATTTACTTCCAAATATTTTGAAATATTTAAGAGTAGGAGTAATACCAAACCATAGTTCATGAGGGGCCTTACCAGTTTCACCTTTGATGTGAAATTTGTTGAATGTATAGACCGTTGTGCTTACTACATCTCTCCAATATACATGTGGTAGATTTGCTTCAGATAACATACTTCTAGCTGCATCCAAGATAGTTTTGTTTTTCCTTTCTACAACTCCATTTTGATGTAGTGTCTGGGGTGCTGATAACTGTCTTCTGATTCCATTTACTTCATAGAATGTACTAAATTCCTTAGATTTGAATTCACCTCCTTGATCTGATCTCAAACATTTGATTTTCTTACCAGTTTCATTTTCTACCATTGCTTTGAATAGTTTGAATTTCCCAAGTGCTTTTGATTTTTCTCTAAGAAAAGTAACCCAACACATTCTAGAATAGTAATCAATTATTAGCATGAAATATCTATCACCTTGTAAGCTTTTAGTTCTAGCTGGACCACAAAAATTAGTGTGAATTAAGTCAAGAGCATTATTGGTTTTTCTGCAATACTTTTAAAAGATGCTCTAACTTGTTTTCCAAATTGACATTTCTTACATACCGGATTGTGAGGTTTAACAATCTTAGGTAAGTCTCTAACTGCCTTAGTAGTACTAATTTTTACCATGCAATCAAAATTTACATGACAAAGTCTCTTATGTCATAGCCAACTTTCATCAATGTGTGCAATCAAGCATGTCTTTTCACTGTTATTTAAATGAAAGATATTACCTCTAGTTTGATTACCGGTTGCATTTTCCTTTCTTGAATTGTAACTGAAATCCTTTTTCAACTAATTGACCAACACTCAAAATATTATGCTTTAAACCTTCTACATAGTAAATATTGTCAGTATTATGCTTACCATCAAGAGATATAGTACCTTTTCCTTTGATCAAACAAGCTTTATCATCTCCAAATCTTACCAAACCTCCATTATATTCCTACCGGTTGAACAGTAGGTACCGATTGATCTTCTATTATAGCAACAAAAATTCATCCATTGTCTGTCGGATCCTCATCAGAATCATCAGTGACTCCTTCATCAGCAAGATAACAAGATTTATCTTTATTCTTCTTAAATCTGCATCTCTAATATTCAAGGTTAGGCTTGTATGTTCTTGTAGCTTCTTCTCTTAGTCTAGCATGTCTATCAGGGCATCTTGAAGCCATATGACCAATCTTATTACAGTTAAAATATTTAAAGGGTGTTTTACCTTCATACTTACTTCCAACTGGACCTTTAGGCATTTTCCTTGCAAATAGTGCTTCAAGTTCTTCAAGTTCTTCATTTTCTCTCCTACTTTCCTCAAGTTCTCTTACATAAAAGGATTTCCAATCAGACTTGTCAAATGATGGTGCAGATGATTGTGATTCCTTTAAAGCTAAATTTGTCTTTATAGTAGCAACAGGACCAAATTCCTCAATTTCAAAAGCTGAAAGTTTTCCAATCAATGTATCCCTAGTTAATGATGTATTAGGCATTGTTCTCAACTCATTTATAGCAGTAACTTTCATTTTATATGTTGGTGGAAATCCTCTTAAAACTTTTGAAACAATTTCATCTTCACTTAAGGTTCCTCCACAACATTTAATACCCAAAATAATTTCATTTACTCTTTCCATAAAAGCAGAAATCCTTTCATCTTCTTCCATTTTTAGATTTTCATACCTGACCTGGAAGCTTTCAAGTTTTGCAATTTTGACTGTGGAATCTTCTTCATTCAATGTTTCCAAATGATCTCAAATTGCTTTAGCAGTAGACCTATCTAATAATCCCATGATTTGTTGATCTGATAATGTGCTCAAAAGTGCTTCTCTTGCTTTGCAATCATTTTCTTCATCTTTTCCTAAGGTAGGTAGATTAGGTTGACTTTGAGTAGGAGCAATATAGCCATTCTTTGTAACATCCTAGATGTCCTTTCCAATGCAATTTAGATGTGTCTCCATTCTGATCTTCCATATGCCATAGTTGGTTCCATCAAGTTTAGGACTGTCCTTCCTGAAATAGTTAGTAGACATTGGATCTCCTCAAGCTGTTAAACTTCTGCAAAAAGAGGACTAAGCTCTATACCAATTGTTAGGTCTCAGAAACAACTGAGGGGGGGGGGGGGGGGTGAAACAGTTGTCAAATAAATTCAAACCAAAACAACTTAACCAACCTTAATGCTTAATACTGGTAAACCAAACTTTATACCGGTAGACAATTTATCAGTTAATTGTAGTACCGGTAAAGATTAATGCATAAAACAGAAAGACAATAACATCCACAACACATAACACCAATATTTGTATGTGGAAACCCTGTAAGGATAAAAACCATGGTGGGAAACCTTACCCACAATCAGATGATACTACTATAGATAGTATGTGTATACAAATGGGGTCTACACATGCAGAAAGGCCAAGCACCTAGAGCTCACTGCTCAAACACAATTAGGAGTCACACTGACTACAATTGGATGGTTAAATCCAATAATGATGTACTGCTCAAAATATCATCTTCATATGTTGGATTCAGTACCGGTTTAGTTCTGATTGTCTTTACAAAAACCTTGCTTCACCTTCAAATGATGTCTGCATGTATAGCTCTGCTTATTCTCACATATACCTTCTTATAATTCATTTTTCTAATCGCATATCGATCTTACAAATAAGATCTTATATATATACCATAACCTAAGACCAATTTTAGTAGGTCGGCTCTAAAAGATTTTACAATAAAATAATTATAAGTAAATCAATAACCGATGCAATATCCAATTCAACATGCCAGCTTAATACATTTACAATAACAACAAAATCATCTCCAAAGAGTGTCGTGCTGATCTGGAATAGATAAGCCTGCCAGTGCTTATTCTGGACCTATTTGTCGGTAACATCAAATATGCAAATACGAATAATCCAATGAACAAATCTCTAAGACAAAGTGTCCAAACAATGTCTTTGACATAACTAGATTTTTTCCATGTCATTCCAAGTGTCGGTGAACAATATATCCTACCGGTGTACTAGATACCAATGACTGTGCATAAAGTCACTTGCTTGCCGGTGAACATTGCCAATCCTCCAAAGTGCTAGAGTTGATAAGAGTTAAAGGTGTTGACATCAATGACAAAACCATATCAACATAACCAAAATACCAACATGATGCAGTGGTCATATGAATATAAAGTGATATTAAAATATTCATCCAACTACTACCTGCAAGGTAATGGAGTAGTTGAATCTACGAACAAGAACATCCTAGATGTCATTAAGAAGCTATTTGAGAAAAACCCCAGGGATTGGCATAATCAATTGAGATATGCCTTATGGGCTGATTGAACTAGAGTAAAAGCCACCTTGGGAACTTCTCCATATTACCTTGTCTAGAGCCAGACCCCTGTCTTCCCAATCAACTTGCAAATACCGATCCTCCAATTAATGAAAGAAATTGACATTGAGGATCAGGTAGAGGTTCACCTCTTAAATTTATTAAGACTTGATGAAAAAAGGATTAATACTCTACAACACTTTGCCAAGCACCAAGTCATTGTTAAGTGATGGTTTGATAAAAGGGCCAAGGTGAAATCTTTTTGGATCTCTGACCTAGTCCTGTTATGGGACAAGGCCAAGGAGAAGAAAGGTGATCACCACAAGTTTGAAAGATTGTGGTTAGGTCCTTACCAAATAGCTGAAATTTTAGGCGAAAACACTTTTAGGTTAAACTCTTTGACTGGAGAACTTGTACCATTGCCCATCAATGGTCAATTCCTCAAGAATTACTTCGATTAATCCTCACTGAAGCTTGACTTGTTGTATATAGTAGATTAGTTGTTTCTTTTGTTTTGCTTCATTGCTTCTTTGGGTTTTTGTTTGTATTGTTATGTTTTTGTTTTGCTACGTGCTTGTTTCCCTTTTGTTTTATTTGATTGTTTATTCATTTTGTTTGTTTGTTGGGTCGGGATATACATATTTTGTTCTCAAAGATTCTAAAAAGAAGGTATCCTTTGCATAAACATCTTGCCAAATTTTGAGAGACTTTGACTCTCTACTATTTAAGACTTCATTGTCATTTGGTTCATTCTGAAACTTTTGTCTATCCTCGTTCAAAATGGTATATAATCGTTTAAATATGATTTGAGTTTTTGACTTTCAATTGGAAAAGGATAGCTTGATAAACCCAGCACTAATGTCACATTAAAATACATCAGAAAGTTTTGAAAGATATCAGATAAACTGGTTTTCAAGTGAAAAATCTGAAGTTAGGGCATTTCACGTTATCCACTGTGGATCCGAGCCCAATTATCAAACTTCAATGTTTGAAAGTTGCTTAAAAGGTTATTGAAGAAATAAGTCATTCTATGTTCTATAATGTTTTCAAAAAAAGAGAGAGAGAGAGAAAAGAAATGATCCTCTTAAGCAACTAAAATGGGTGTTTCAAGTAACCTCCACCAGGGCTATGGATGCGTGGCTAGCAGTGGAGCACTGTTTGACAGGAACCAGAGGTATCTCTGTTAGGGCTATAGATGCCTAAGTGGCAGCAGAGCTATGCCCAGGATGACCTTGCATGAAACACTATTGATGACTTCATCTACGTAGCTTGTGCCCAGTTTCCTCTGATTGTCTGCATTATTGAAATGATGGAGTAATAAATCATGCGCACACACTTAAGAGATAATCATGTCTAGTTCTCAGCTTGGTTGTTTGTTCATTGGTTCACCCATCTTTTGCTCTTATACATCCTTTTGAATGATAATAGCCTTAGGCATCAGGTTAACCAGAGATTCTAAAGTTCTAAATTGCCTATAGTCATTTTTCCCAGATAGTCGCCATATGTTATGCCTTGCATATCTATTTCCCCATTAGTCTCCTTGCGTCGAAATTTGGGTCCCCTGTTTTTGTCTTGTATTTGATTTTTGCTTTGTTCTTTTGGTTTTTTGACATCGAAACTCTAGAGCCCTAGAGTCCCGAGGTCCCTTTGAACTTTTTGGTCTCTGACCTCGTAACTCTGGAGTCTCGATGTCCCTTTTCTTTTGTCTTCTTGTATTTTGCCTTAGAACTCCGAACTCCAGAGTCCCAAGGTTTTGTATCTCGGAACCTCAAAACCCCGGACTCACAGAGTCCCGAGGTGGAGCCTTTTTTCTTTGCTTGCTTTGGAACCCCGAACTCCTAGAGTTCTAGGGTAGGCTATTTTCTTTCTTTTGTCAAGCTCGGAAACCTCGAGACCCCGAAGTCCCGAGGTCTTGTTTAAAGCCTTTGTACGGACAGGTTTAGAAGGGGGTATAAATAGGAATGATGAACTTTCAAAGTTCATTTGTGCATTCAGAGCTCCTTCTCCTTTTCTTCCAAGCCACGAACCTCCAAACTTCTGAGTTTTCTTTGCCGTTCTGGGCATTTTGATTCACTAGGTTGGTGATTTTTCTTGCCCCCTTTTGTTGTTTGGTAGGTTAGATTTTCCTTCCTTCCCGAGTATTTGTTTGTTTACTTTCTATTCATTTTTTTTCGTCCCTTTTGTTTGCTCGCGTGCCCTAGTTTATGCACCCCGGATCCTTAGAGTTCCGGGCAATCAAATTTCCTTGAGCCCAAACCCCCGGAGTTCAAGGCAATCGGCTTTCCTCAAGCCTAGAACCTCGGACCCCCGGAGTTCTGGGATTTACCAACCTTGCTTTTAAACGACTCTGGAACCCCGGATCCCCAGAGATCCGGATCATTCCTTTTGTGAACGACTTCCTATCAGTCATCTCGGAACCCCGGAGTCCCAGAATCAAGTGTTATATCCCAACCCCATAATCCTAGAACCCCGGAGTTCTGGACTACCATATGCATATCTAACCCGGAACCCCAAAGTTCCAGACCATATGTACCTATCCCGAGACCCCGGGACCCCGAAGTCTCGAAGCAAATGAACTTTTATGATTATAATCAAGGAGTGAAAATTTGTTCTCTTTTGGCAGATTCAAGTGGTTAGATGGACTCATCCTCCAGAAAAAGAGGCAAAGAAATTGATAGACTCCCAGCCACCATGAAGTATCATTATTAGGGATAGGTCTACGCTTTGAAGTTGGATGATCAAATCAAATGGGTTACAGATAAAAAAATTGGCCATATAGAACTTGAGGATATCAGGACTCGGTTAGACAAACCTAGTTTGGAGGCCCTCCACCAGAGAATCAAAACATCAAGCCCGGTCGAAGCAACTACCTTTCTACAATCAGTAGAAGCACCTAAGTTCATAATGACAATTTCCCCATTTTACAACCTAGATACTACAAAGTGCATAGATGCACAAGGGAAAACATTTATAGACTGGTCTTCTGATATGCTGGGGTTTGTCTTCAGCATCCCAACTAGAGAAGAGATTTTCCTGTTAATCGAAGAAGAGGCCTTAAAGGCATGGAATGACAAAGTGGCATCAAGTAAAAGGCACATGAATAAGAACTAGTTGGAAGAAGAAAGAAAAACAGGTCTCAAGGCAACAGAGATCTTGAGGGAAGATTTCAAAGAGCCCCAGAGAGACTTAATCATTATGCTCAGCAAGGCCTTTGGCAAGCTAGATTGTAAACATTTCCATCCATGGATGTTCCAGTTTATGACCACTATCTTAATAGGGAAACAGTATTTTGATTGGTCACAAATCCTCTCTGATAATATCTGTAAACAAATGAAAGAGGGTCACCAGACCAAAAAGTTATTTTTCACATCTTATGTCATTTGGGTAGCTGCTAGAGCTGGAAAGTTTCCAGGGCTACAAGTAGAAGGTCAATTGGGAGAAGAGGAAGGAAAAAAGAAGGTATGGGAGTATTATTCCCAACTCGCTCTAACCAACGCAAAGGCTCACTTCAAGAGAAATAATGATGCCTTCATTTTTCCAGTAATAATCAAATTAACAGGGGACGCAGGATAACGAATTAGCCCGGAGGCCATGGCTATTATCCAAGAGTGGGCATGTTGGTTCATCCAAAACCCATGCTCAACCTACATCAGGGTTAGTGGATTCACAGGGAACCCAATATTGCTACCCTGATACTGCAATGATAGAGTAATTTTGCTGGAGTATGTAAGGCAACTTTTGGGCCTCCAGTCTCTTTTGTCTTCAAAACATAAAACAGGTATTGATTTCTCAGTATCAATTGTTTAATTTGCATGCTCAAAAATACAGGTTGCAAAATTAGCAAAGCTAGAGCTTCAAGATTTGAACCTGAAGGAATATGATTATGCTAGGGAGTTTTATGACCCCTACGAGAAAATCAAACAAGCTATGCCTAAGGCATATGAGGGACACAAGCCGAGGCTAGAGGATTTTTGGGCTAACCTTCAGCATAGTTTTGAAGTAAGAGAAAATATTTATAGTTGGTTGTTCGTGCCACAGATCAAAGATTTTGAAATAGAAACCAATCTCCCCAAAGAATTCAGAGACGATGGAGGCTTGCTCGATGCGGAATACAAAGGACTAGAGGTTGATATGAAACCTCTCACTCCAATGAAGTGGTCGGTGAATGAAGACCTAAATTTTGAAAAAAATTCTCAAGTGGTCGTCAATAGGACCAAGCAATGGTTAAGCTAAAGGGTAAGGCCCAGTGCCTCAAAGGCGAAACAAAAGAAGTCCACTTTAGGGGTACCTCAATCAAGGGTCCATAAGGAGTACTCTCGGAAGACAAGGTCAGCCTCGAGGAAAAATATGTCCACCGATCCAAATGAGGAGGACAAACCTCAAGAAAGTATTGGGGACTTAATGAAGAAACTCTAAGAAAATATGAGGGAGTCTAAATTGTTAAAGAAGGTAGTGGACCTGGGAGTGACAGATGGATTGAGAATGGTACCACTAATCAAAGTTCTCCCACCAAGGATGGCTATAGGGAAGACTGCAGGAGAGGGTACCCAAGAGCAGGAAGAAGAAATAGAGATTACATAAGATATACCCACCTCAGCAGCTGCCACACAAGATCTAGGCACCAACGCTCCTGTACCACCACCAGTCAATATACCCGTAGGGCAGCCTGGAGTGCAAGGCTTCAGGTATACCACTGAAGAAGTAAAAGTTAGGAACATTGAGTTTTATTTAGATTAGGAGGAAGAGGATCTTGAGAAACAATGACTGCTAGAAGGCGAGCAAGAAGGGGATGAGGCAGAAGACCTATTGAATGAAAGACTAGTTCTAACCCCTCAAGATCAAGAGGACCTCCTCAAGGATATAGCAGTTGGACAAGGTGAAACAGAGGGAGGCAAGGAAGAGATGACATTTAATGAAGAGGTCAGTGGCAAACTAGGACAGTTACATAAGCAACGAGCTCTCCAAACCAATCTAGCCCACCAAGTTACCTCACCTCAAGATCCTGGGCAAATAGAGGCAGAGGAAAGAGATGAAGCAGAGGAGCAGGTGGACATCCATGTTGTAACTGCAAATATAGTTTCACATCAATGTGACAAGGATGAAGATATACCGCAATGGCTTGAGTTTTCCTTTGAGAAGAAAAAGAGAAAAGCAAAGCTTCCCAAAGTCACTCTACAACAAGTAATCACCGAGGAGCCACCAAAGGCTAAGAAGCTAAAAACCGTTCATCATTTATCAAAAACTGGTTCCAATGAAGTGATTACAGATGTGGCAGTTCCATCCCAAGCTGAGGGACAAGCTTCTCCCAAGTATCAAATATCCCAGTTAAATTTGGGTAAACAAACCAAGTGGGGAGAGCTAGATACTTTGGAGCTAGCCACGAGTGTCATCAAAGGGCATGTAGAGAAGGAGAATACTTCGAATCTAGAGCTCAAATAAAAAGTGGAACAATACAAGAAGCTCTTAGTTGAAATGAGAAAACCTTTGGATTCCTGTAGAGTTGATGTCCTACCTTCAACCTCATCATTGCCAAAAGGAGAAGTGAAGGCACTAGTGGAGGTGAGATGAGTGACCGTTGCAGCCAAGTCATGGACCCAAATAAATGCAGCTAACATTACACTATTTTTGTAGGATACAATGAAGATATATCAGAAGGCAATACAGGTAGGTGGAGCCTTAGCTTCTTGTGCTACGCAATGGAAATGGAAGCTAAGTATTTTCAATAAGCAATTCTGAGTTTTGAATAAAGTATTACGCTAGGGGAAGAGACAGTATTGGAGGAAGACCTCTTAGGAGGTGACAGATATGAAAACTTGTAGTCCTACGTATACATTTTGGAGCTGAAGATTGAAATGCTTCAGAAGTATATGAGGGATATGGAAAAGATTCAAGTCCCCCTTCTCAAGGAAATTTTATTATATGATAATTTTGTAAAGAGTATTCTTGGAGCCTTCGGATTAGGACTGACTAGTACAGGGTTAATGGAACAGTAGCAAGTTTTAAATTGGTGGGATGTGTTGTTCACCAAAAGTGATAACCCAAGACACCTATAAATCTATCTATGAGATAGCCAATCTCAATCAATGAAACACCTCAGGGCTTGGACAACATAACATAGGATCCTAATGATCCTCCTGCACTTCAGGTTCTGCTAGACCTAGGGGGGGACACCCTTTTGATGCATTAAATACAACAATTACAGACACATAACTGCATCAACACTAAGCAGATAAATCATTTCACAAGCTCAATAGGTTAAGAAACATTACAAATTGGCTAGATCTGTACAAACAATAGGATGAAACAGAGCTTGGAAAGAATGGAACACAAACACCCCTAAACATGAAGGGAAATTAGATTTGTCGTTTAAAATATATATCTGAAAACATCCCCAAACTTGCAAGACCAACGCCTTGTTCATTAGGCAACAGAGTCACAGACAGAACTGCAAATATGACTTATAGATGCAAGTTTGTTTTCCTTAAACAAGATATTCATGCACCAATACCTTATATTAGTGCACTATTTGATTCATTCACAAATTTATCAGATCTGGATACACATTTCATCATTCATAACTGACTACAAAATTTAAAACCTTCCTTGAAGGATACCTATAAACAGTCACACAATTTCCTTAAAATTGACAAATCTTCATCCTCCTTGAGGATTCAATTTATGATAATGAAATGCATACTTATAGACAATACTGTGAGGAATTTACTCATGCCTGACACAAGCAAGACCTGCAACTAAAACCACATTTACAACAATACACTGCAATCTCTGTACCCTGAAACCAAACAGAAGCATTCGCAAATCTGGTTCATGATATTCAGAAAGTGGAAGCCATCAAATTTCGAGCATTTTCCAAATTTCTAGAACCCTTACAACTGAGAAGAATTCGGAATAAAAAGAGGAGGGAAGAAAACCAAATCTGCAATTGAATTGCCAAGTGTCTCCCCTCTAACTGAATTTTGTTCCCGTGGAAACTGCCTCCAAAATATCCCACATTTGTCAAAATTAACCTCATAATCAGATTCCTCACTCCGAGAGCTTTCCGGTGATATATAATACTTTATATTTTGGCCAAAATTTAGACCCTGGGCGAATTAATTCCCATTTGTGCTCAGTCATTTAAATATTTCGAAATTTAATATAGTCAGAACTATATCATTTATTCATTTTAATTTTGATTTTTGCCTCCATTTGGTCCTGACGCTTTTGCCATGTGGTGGCCTCCGATTGGTCGATGGGGTTGACCGGACGCCACCTGGGATGACACCTCATCATCGCCATGTCATCTGCTTCGTCACTGCCACTTGGCCGCCACATCATCGCCACTGGACTGCCACTTATGCGCCAACTGTGTGCCACCTCACCGGGACCCGCCTGCTGGACTGCCACCTCTCACGACACGTGGATGGCTCTCGTTCACTTTCGCTATTTCACTGGTTTAACTCGCGTGCATCTTCCCTTCGCGAAATAGCGCGCACCGTCGATCCATCTCGAACTTGCTCACTCGTTAACCCGACCTTTCTCTGCAAAATTTTGCCTATCTACCTCAGGGAGCGTGCATACGTGGGGTCCACTTGGTAGCCGCTCAATCACCTCCTCTGTCGCCTCGAGATGCGTGCTCACGCGTGGGCCCACCTTGGGTGCCATCAAGCACCATCCAACAAAAGCCTTTATGGCTTAGACATATTACTACTGTGGAGCTTTATATTTAAATATCAAAAAAGAACATTTCCCAGCCAATGTGGGATTAACGTTTTTGCCTGGGACTGTGTATTTTGAAGATTTCTGAGACTTTAATGGCGTTTTTGGACATTTGCATGAGGTTCGATGGTCTTTCCAACCATGCCACGCTGCAAGGGAGGATGCTAGAGGTTTCATTGGCATTTCCATTTGCCAATTCCATGTCAATCTGGAGTTTTGAAAACTTGTTTGCTGCACTTTACATTTGAAATAAAAAAAAATTGAATGCTGCTCAAAAACCACACGGTAGAGGAGATTGCAAAGCCTTCGATGTCTCTCCTCCCAAACACCACACAGGGGGCATTTCTCCACTTGTCAAAGCCACGTAGGAGACGGAGGACTGCTGCCAAAAGCATTTGGTTGAGAACCTTTTGAAATGCCTCTTCCACCATTTCCCATGTCATGCCATCTCATTTGCTTGAGTTTTTATGCTTTTACAATGCCATGTGAGAGGGAGGAGTTACTGCTGATTACTTTGTTTGCATTAATTTGAAAACATAAAACCCACATACCACAACAAGGAAGATATTTGGTCTGCACCTCATCTTGCATTTGTTTTAGTTTTTTGACTTCACTCCCCAAATGCCATATGAAGAGGGATCATGGAGCTAGTTTAACATTTGCTTGAAGTGTTAATGCCTTCTCACATGCTCTATTAAATTGGGCATTTCAAATGCCCATTGTTGGAGTTTTTATGCCTTGCAATGTTTCACATGAAGAGGCTGCTGGAGAATTCATAGAATTTACTCTAAGCTGCCAAGGCATTTGTATTAAGAGGTTTTAAACGCCTTTTCATCATGCTGCCTATTGCCAATTTATTTGGAGGGCTCTTGAAAACCTTTTCTTTCCATTCAAAGCATTTAATCCAAATGCCATCGTAACCCTTGTTCTCTTGAAAAAACATATTCAGTGCATTCGCTTGAATTGGGAAGGCACCATCTGTTTCAACATTTCGTGTGTGGGATGATAGGCATCCTGGAACATACAATATTCTTCATTCCTCATGAACTCCTTAATACTTAAATCATATAACATATGATTAAAAAAAAACAATTTAAACCTTGCCTGAAAAGATGCATGAAGTGGCAAGCCAGGTTGGGCCCCAAAGTGGGTCCGGCTATAAAAAATTTCATTTTCATGCCACTGACCTCTGAAATGCTTCACGGACCTCAAACATACCTCTGGAAATGATCGGCATCATTTTCGGATCATTAATCCGCATTTTACAACCTTCAGGCAATTACCCACAATTTTCGCTTTTAATCGCGAAGACGTAATTTTCAAACCTGTCAAAACACCTTTCTGGAGCTCGCCATCTGACAAGTGTGTACTTTGATATACAAGGATGACATCTACCAAACGGTTTCTCAAGATGAGTCCCGAGCGAAGAGATATTAATTTCCAAAAACGGCCAACTGGCTTTGTCGACACTGCGGACCTGATGAAGTCAATGTTCTGGCAACACATGATGCCTTTCTTAAAAATACCAAATGACCTCCATAGGCTCTCAAATTCGGAACATAGGTACCTTTAAGTACATATTAAATCTTTGAATTCTCAGTTCGATCACCCGATTGACAGGATGCAAACGGCGCGCTCACCAAAACGGCTACATTAACTGATCTAACACTGGAAGTGCGGATAACTGAATTTGATGGCAAAATGAGTCCTTTTGAAAACTGATCAAACGGATTGATAAAAGCTTGAAATTTGAAATATAGCTCACCATTTATACCAACATCATCCCGGAACAAACATTCTGACATGACGCTCACCGGGACATTTTTACACTTGTGCAAACATCACAAACTACAAACGGATTGAGCTTTGAAAACTGAGAAAACGGATTCATAAGGACTTGAAATTTGAAACGTATCTCACCATTTATACTGACATAAACCTGGAAGAAACACTTTGGCATGATTCTTACTGAGGCAAGTTTTACAATTGTGCAAAGCAGGGCTCCGACCAGCTGTCGAAATAGGGACTTGCCAAGACACACAAACTGCAAACAGATTCGGTTTTGAAAACTGAGCAAATGGATTCGTCAAGACCTGAAATTCTGTAGGGTGACTCACATTAATGCATACAATTGAATCCATTTTGAATTTTTTCATGACGATCAACAGGGCAAAAGATGTAATCGCTCAAAGAAGGCTACTCCATAAAATCTGCATTTGTGCCTAAAATGCACTTCCAGCTCACCCCTCAAAATGGGTACCTCATAAACTTATCCAAAATGAATTTTGAAAGTTGCACATCACTGAATAGGCCAAATGAAAGGTGTGGGACATGAATCCCGAGCCTTACCCTCTGAAAATCAATTGGCTCCATTTTACCCCCTTGCTAACTAGGCCATTCAAACTGACTTATTTTAATCATTCGGAATTGTCGGGCAAAATTTTTGAAATGGGCCTATAAACTTGACTCAGTTTTAATTAGTCCCAACAGTGGCTCTGACTGGGGATGGTTGATTGCAAGATCAACACAAGAATCCAGATATCTATGGTTAAGCAGACCACCCAAAAGATGGGTCATTCTTCTCTCAATTCTTCTCTTCTCAAAACAGGGCTTCCTTATTCTACCGAAACAGCAGGGCACCTTATTGAAAACCACACAACTGAAGCAAAGCGACTATACAATAGATACAAACGTGCTCACAACTGATTATAACTGCTCCACTTACAAACATTTACCTCTGTCAAAAATCTGATTTTCATCTCTTGATATCATGATCCACACAAAGGAACCTTCCAGTAACAACTGAGCATAATCATTATAATCAGACCTTACCATCATACTGCTGAAACAACTGGTGTGCATGCCATTTATCTGATTTTGAGCTTTGTAACCACACATTACTTTAACAAAAATAAAATCATGAAACAAAGCACAATAGGGGCTTTTCCACAAGCTGCCATACACTTCACTATCCCAATCAATTCTATCCTTTGCAAGGGCATCATCATGCTGAACATGAAAAATAAAATACTCATTCTCAACATTGCAATTTCTATCAGCACATGCCTTATTACCATTTAAATTTATAGAATGAGGGGCATTACTAACCAGCTGATGCAAACAAGGAACATGAACATTACCATCCAGATGTGATGCTTGACTACGCTGATCACACCTAATACTATCCTTGCTTATCAAACAGAAAACCTCTACATTCCCAACATCCCATTCATGGAAAAGAATGCATACCTCTGGTTGAAGCAAATCCTTAGCTAACTCTTTCTCTCTCAGGTTTACTTCCACCTGAAACATTTTCATTTGTGGTTTTGAATGATCATCACATAACCCATGCCTCTTACCTTCATCATGAAATAATTTTTTACAACCCATGCTATTGTTGTTCGGAATTCCATCAGTATTATGGACTGGTTCATCATTTACAACATCTGGCTGATCAGTTATTTCTTCATACAAAGGGTTAGAAACAAAATTAAAAACCCCCTTATGAACATTATGACACTGAAGTGGGTGGTCCGTATCTATATTAGCATTGAATAAAGCATTAGTGAAATTGCTAAAGACACCATCCATTCGATCATCACAATCATCTTCATCGGACAAAGAAGAAATTGAAACGTGGCTGGAACAATCATCAGTTTTCCATGTTTCACATCCATCAGATTTCATCCTATTACTATCATTCTGAAAATCAAGATAGTCATACTTATCTTGCCATGACTGATCTTCTTCACCAATTGAACACTCGTCATTAGCCAAAGAATGAACATGAACATGAACATCGCTGCCATTCACTTCATCAGATGAGTTTTCAGCATGTTCACTAAAATTTTCTGTCATAAAACCATCTGTTAGATCAACATGTTCATCAAGTATACAAGCATTCAATTCACAGTCCTTTTCCAAAGAATTCCCTTCACTATATTGCATAAGGTCTTCATCAACAGCTCGAAGGCTCTCCAATATCTGAACTTTCTTATCCACAACTTCAACAGCTTTCTTAAGTTCTGCAATCTTCTAGACTTGCATTGCACTTTGTTGTTCCATGTGAGATTCCGTAAACTTTTGTCCATCCATGTGTGTTATATCTTCATCGCAATCATGTGTACCATTACAATTTTTTGAATTAACATTGTGCATATCTTTCAAAAAAGAAAGATTATCAACATGATTATAAGAAATGAAGTCTGAAGTGAAATTTGAAAAAACATTTACCTCATCCTCAAGACAATTGACATCATCAATGTTTAAAAGAGGATCAGCTATTGTTCGCACCAAACAATTCTGATTTTCATCATATGTCACATTTTCACTTGCACAAACAACAACACTTAGTAATCCCTCTGTATTTGGCATTTCAACATCAAATACATCAGCAGCATGTAAAGATTGATGGTCATCACCATCATTATTTTCATTAATATTATCCTGAAGAGATGCATGACTCACTTGGTAGTTGGCAGCCACATAATCAGCATAACCGGCATATAAATCAAATGGTACATATCCCTTGTATATATCAATCTCCAGATCAGCATTATCACAACATTGCACACTAATCATTCCATCATTACTGTGAGAGGCAACCGGCATTAACAACAGAGGCTCTTGACTCTCATTTAAATCTGATACACAAGCATCACCCAAACCATTTGAAACTGCAGAGCTTGATGCACTTGGACACGGAATGAATTGCTGAGTCTATCATGGTATTTCACCATCGAAGGCATTTTGATAAGGAACAACAGCAAACACGAATCTCTTCGAGATTCCAAACTTCAAGTTATTTTCCATATCCCTAGCTGTGTTAAAGGCTTCATACAAGGTTTTGGGTTCTTTGTTTCTCAATAGGAAACCCATCTTCTCATCAAATGCACTCATATAAAGATCCAGACATACTTTATCATCAAGTTTATACTTTCTAGAAATTTTGGACAAAGCTTGTGAAAATCTGATGTTAAACGTTGGTACCAATTCATCTTCCCTGATTTGTATATAGGTGAATTCTTTCAGCAAGTCAGAATCACTCACCTTCTCATCGAATTGATCCATGAAATCTGAAACCAATTCTTCCCATGAGGTAATAGAATTCTCTGGCAAAAAAGAGAACCAATCTCTTGCATCTTCTTTAATGACTGAATAAACAATTTCATGCATACATCTTCTTGACAAATTTCAAACTCTCCTATCAAATCTGAAAATCTTTTCAAATGTTGACATGCTAATTCTGATTTCTTCCCACTGAATATGGGCAAATACTTTCTGATTTCTGTGGGTATGGGATTTGGGTAACTTGAAATATCTCTGAAATTTAGAGCAGCATAATGGTTCATGACGAAACTTCTCCTATTATACGGTTGTGACACTTCACCAGGCATGGCTCTATGTGGAAATACACAAGACTGAAAATCTTTACTGCTCATTTTCTCCTACTCCCACAAATGATTATAAAATCTTGGATAGAAAACTTCAAGCACATATCCTTATACAAATCTATTCCTTAACATTGCTTGACATAAATTTCTTCCACATTTGCATACTACGAAGGATAACATACACTGAATATTTTAGCAACATAGATATGCAAATCAATTTTGAGATTCTCTCTTTCCCTCTAGACTAGTGTTGTTCACTAAATGGGAAAATGACATTACACATTCAAACTTTTAGAAGAGATCTCTTGCATTTGAAACCTCTGAAAAATACCTGGAGATTTGCAGCTGTAAGACTTGTAGATCTGGAGATTTACTTCCACTTTCAGCACTGTCTTTTATCACAGAGTCGCCACCTCTTGCATAGAGGATATTTTGAACAGCAGAACGCCACTCAACACTTATTCAATTCTTTGTTACTCCTTCGATCTCGCTACAATAAAACACTCTTCTAGGATTTTTAATACTGGTATGAACCACAGAGTCGCCACCCAATAAGGAATTGGGAAAAAATTTCACACACAGCTGAGAGAACTTCTTACAACTCTCAACCATGCATTCACTGTTACTCCTTCATAAACTATGACATGATACACATATCATTATGCAGATCCAGAACAAAGAGCATTTTCTAACTCATAAATTCACTTTCTCACTTTGTGCATACACAATGGACAGACTAACTAGATGAATTTAGGCAATTTCCATTTTCATTTCCCCAGCAGAGTCCCCATTTTTGTTGTTCACCAAAAGTGATAACCCAAGACACCTATAAATCTATCTATGAGATAGCCAATCTCAATCAATGAAACACCTCAGGGCTTGGACAACATAACACAGGATCCTAATGATCCTCCTGCACTTCAGGTTCTGCTAGACCTAGGGGGGGACACCCTTTTGATGCATTAAATACAACAATTACAGACACATAACTGCATCAACACTAAGCAGATAAATCATTTCACAAGCTCAACAGGTTAAGAAACATTACAAATTGGCTAGATCTGTACAAACAATAGGATGAAACAGAGCTTGGAAAGAATGGAACACAAACACCCCTAAACATGAAGGGAAATTAGATTTGTCGTTTAAAATATATATCTGAAAACATCCCCAAACTTGCAAGACCAGTGCCTTGTTCATTGGGCAACAGAGTCACAGACAGAACTGCAAATATGACTCATAGATGCAAGTTTGTTTTCCTTAAACAAGATATTCATGCACCAATACCTTATATTAGTGCACTATTTGATTCATTCAAAAATTTATCAGATCCGGATACACATTTCATCATTCATGACTGACTATAGAATTTAAAACCTTCCTTGAAGGATACCTATAAACAGTCACACAATTTCCTTAAAATTGACAAATCTTCATCCTCCTTGAGGATTCAATTTATGATAATGAAATGCATACTTAGAGACAATACTGTGAGGAATTTACTCATGCCTGACACAAGCAAGACCTGCAACTAAAACCACATTTACAACAATACACTGCAATCTCTGTACCCTGAAACCAAACAGAAGCATTCACAAATCTGGTTCATGATATTCAAAAAGTGGAAGCCATCAAATCTAGAGCATTTTCCAAATTTCTGGAACCCTTACAACTGAGAAGAATTCAGAATAAAAAGAGGAGGGAAGAAAATCAAATCTGCAACTAAATTGCCAAGTGTCTCCCCTCTAATTGAATTTTGTTCCCATGGAAACTGCCTCCAAAATATCTCACATTTGTCAAAATTAACCTCATAATCAGATTCCTCACTCCGAGAGCTTTTCGGTGATATATAATACTTTATATTTTGGCTAAAATTTAGACCCTGGGCGAATTAATTCCCATTTGTGCTCAATCATTTAAATATTTCGAAATTTAATATAGTCAGAACTATATCATTTATTCATTTTAATTTTGATTTTTGCCTCCATTTGGTCCTGACGCTTTTGCCATGTGGCGGCCTCCGATTGGTCGATGGGGTTGATCAGACGCCACCTAGGATGACACCTCATCATCGCCACATCATCTGCTTCGTCACTGCCACTAGGCCACCACGTCATCGCCACTGGACTGCAACCTCACCAAGACCTGCCTGCTGGACTACCACCTCTCACGACACGTGGACGGCTCTCGTTCACTTTCGCTATTTCGCTGGTTTAACTCGCGTGCATCTTCCCTTCGTGAAATAGCGCGCACCGTCGATCCATCTCGAACTTGCTCACTCGTTAACCCAATTTTTCTCTGCAAAATTTTGCCTATCTACCTCGGGAAGCGTGCATACGTGGGGTCCACTTGGTAGCCACTCAATCACCTCCTCTGTCACCTTGGGATGCATGCTCACGCGTGGGCCCACCTTGGGTGCCATCAAGCACCATCCGTCAAAAGCCTTTATGGCTTAGACATATTACTACTGTGGAGCTTTATATTTAAATATCAAAAAAGAACATTTCTCAGCCAATGTGGGATTAACGTTTTTGCCTGGGACTGTGTATTTTGAATATTTCTGAGACTTTAATGGCGTTTTTGGACATTTGCATGAGGTTCGATGGTCTTTCCAACCACGCCACGCTGCAAGGGAGGATGCTAGAGGTTTCATTGGCATTTCCATTTGCCAATTCCATGTCAATCTGGAGTTTTGAAAACTTGTTTGCTGCACTTTACATTTGAAATAAAAAAAAATTGAATGCTGCCAAAAAACCACACAATAGAGGAGATTGCAAAGCCTTCAATGTCTCTCCTCCCAAACACCACACAGGGGGCATTTCTCCACTTGTCAAAGCCACGTAGGAGATGGAGGACTGCTGCCAAAAGCATTTGGTTGAGAACCTTTTGAAATGCCTCTTCCACCATTTCCCATGTCATGCCATCTCATTTGCTTGAGTTTTTATGCTTTTACAATGCCATGTGAGAAGGAGGAGTTACTGCTAGTTACTTTGTTTGCATTAATTTGAAAACATAAAACCCACATACCATAGCAAGGAAGCTATTTGGTCTGCACCTCATCTTGCATTTGTTTTAGTTTTTTGACTTCACTCCCCAAATGTCATATGAAGAGGGATCATGGAGCTAGTTTAATATTTGCTTGAAGTGTTAATGCCTTCTCACATGCTCTATTAAATTGGGCATTTCAAATGCCCATTGCTGGAGTTTTTATGCCTTGCAATGTTTCACATGAAGAGGCTGCTGGAGAATTCATAGAATTTACTTTAAGCTGCCAAGGCATTTGTATTAAGAGGTTTTAAACGCCTTTTCATCATGCTGCCTATTGCCAATTTATTTGGAGGGCTCTTGAAAACCTTTTCTTTCCATTCAAAGCATTTAATCCAAATGCCATCGTAACCCTTGTTCTCTTGAAAAAACATATTCAGTGCATTCGCTTGAATTGGGAAGGCACCATCTGTTTCAACATTTCGTGTGTGGGATGATAGGCATCCTGGAACATACAATATTCTTCATTCCTCATGAACTCCTTAATACTTAAATCATATAACATATGATTAAAAAAAAACAATTTAAACCTTGCCTGAAAAGATGCATGAAGTGGCAAGCCAGGTTGGGCCCCAAAGTGGGTCCGGCTAAAAAAAAATTCGTTTTCATGCCACTGACCTCTAGAATGCTTCACGGACCTCAAACATACCTCTGGAAATGATCGGCATCATTTTCGGATTATTAATCCGCATTTTACAACCTTCAGGCAATTACGCCACAATTTTCACATTTAATTGCGAAGACGTAATTTTCAAACCTGTCAAAACACCTTTCTGGAGCTCGCCATCTGACAGGCGTGTAGTTTGATATACAAGGATTACATCTACCAAACGGTTTCTCAAGATGAGTCCCGAGCGAAGAGATATTAATTTCCGAAAACGGCCAACTGGCTTTGTCGACACTGCGGACCTGATGAAGTCAATGTTCTGGCAACACATGATGCCTTTCTTAAAAATACCAAACGACCTCCGTAGGCTCTCAAATTCAGAACATAGGTACCTTTAAGTACATATTAAATCTTTGAATTCTCAGTTCGATCACCCGATTGACAGGATGCAAACGGCGCGCTCACCAAAACGGCTACATTAACTGATCTAACACTGGAAGTGCGGATAACTGAATTTGATGGCAAAATGAGTCCTTTTGAAAACCGATCAAACGGATTGATAAAAGCTTGAAATTTGAAATGTAGCTCACCATTTATACCAGCATCAGCCCGGAACAAACATTCTGACATGACGCTCACCGGGACATTTTTACACTTGTGCAAACATCACAAACTACAAACGGATTGAGCTTTGAAAACTGAGCAAACGGATTCATAAGGACTTGAAATTTGAAACCTAGCTCACCATTTATACTGACATAAACCTGGAAGAAACACTTTGGCATGATTCTTACTGAGGCAAGTTTTACAGTTGTGCAAAACAGGGCTCTGACCAGTTGTCGAAACAGGGACTTGCCAAGACACACAAACTGCAAACGGATTCGGTTTTGAAAACTGAGCAAATGGATTCGTCAAGACCTGAAATTTTGCAGGGTGACTCATATTAATGCATACAATTGAATCCATTTTGAATTTTTTCATGACGATCAATAGGGAAAAAGATGTAATCACTCAAAGAAGGCTACCCCATAAAATCTGCATTTGTGCCTAAAATGCACTTCCAGCTCACCCCTCAAAATGGGTACCTCATAAACTTATCCAAAATGAATTCTAAAAGTTTCACATCACTGAATAGGCCAAATGAAAGGTGTGGGACATGAATCCCGAGCTTTACCCTCTTAAAATCAACTGGCTCCATTTTACCCCCTTGCTAACTAGGCCATTCAAACTAACTTATTTTAATCATTCGGAAATGTCGGGCAAAATTTTTGAAATGGGCCTATAAACTTGACTCAGTTTTAATTAGTCCCAATAGGATGCATACGAGGCTCAACACTTAGGACCTTTGGCCCAGTTTGATGTGGCCCTCATGGACAGGTACACGTGCTTGATCACTCAGTGTCAAGAGGTGGTAGAGACAATAGGCGAACTAGAGAAAGGAAAGAATCATGCAGATGAAGTGTTGAAGAAATATAAATTTAGAGTTAAGCACGTAGTTGATCCTCCTATTTAAGCAGTTGCATGTATAATTGATAGTTATAGAGCTTTCACTAAGAAATAAGGAATAAACACATAATTGCTAAAGATGGCAAAGATTTTTCATAAATCCTTAATCTTGTCTTTTCAGCTACAACTCCTACTCAAGTTCCAATTTTGAGAGAAATTCTACATGACTACAAAAACGTGGCTCACCCAGCATGGTCTTCGTACTGCTCATGCAGTCCCCGTTTCCTAGTTGTTAAGTGGAGTATCAAGGCAGAAACTTGCAAGTTAACTGCGACTCCTAGTTTTAGTTTTTAATTTAGGGTAGGTTTATTTCCTAGATAATAGGGCAGAGAACTTCTATAAATTGGGAAGTTAGATTCATTTGTAAGGGTCCCCAAATTGATGATATGTGGCCCACTTAGAGATTTTAGAATATTTTGTAGATTGTTAAGAAGTTTGAGTTATTTTTGTTATACATTCATTGAGATTAATACAAGAAGAAGCTTGTAGATTGCCTGATCTACATCTATGTTGTACCAAAAATTGTTCTGTGTAATCTGGTAACGTCTTTTATTTTTAGTTAACAACATGCTTTGATATTTTTGTCTATTACTTTATGAATCATATCACACACGTCAGTGGTGTATGAGAAATACTGTGATAGGCCATATTGTTGATGATTTTATTTCCATAGGTCTGTGAAATTGATGATTTTGTAGGTTTGCTGGAGGTCCGTTGTTGAATGCTAACTTGGATAATATTTGATAATTTCTTGGATTACAAGCAACTAATTAAGTATTCCATTGAGTTGTTATTGTATTGGATTTATTGTTAGTTTCTTGTTCCCTTTTACTCTTCGCGGTTTATTTTCCAAAGAATCCTAAATCCTAAAATACAAAAAAAAGGGAGTTCAACCATTCACAACCAGCAAGATTTAGTTTCAACCAGCAAACCCGTTAACAGGTACAACCACATCAACCATTGGGCTTCCCATCACGTCCTGACCCGACTATAGAGACCTTGGGGTAATGAGTTTTCCCAAATTCATTTCTTTTCAGGAGAGGTGGTGAGTGTTCACATTGGCTACTTGACTATTGGCGAGTGTGTCAAAACAGTCATCAACAGGTTCAAAGAAAGTCTTGGATAGGAAGCCATTAAAAATGTCAACTCAAGGTTGACCCATAGGTAAACATTGGGTGAGTTTCTAGAGGGTTAAACTAACTCCAAAGGTTAGGTTGGGGGCATTTTTAATGGGCCATATGTTATACCTATGGGTAAAGGCCAATTTTAGCCATGTGTCGACTCCTTGGTGACTGTCTAATCACCTCAAAAGTTGAGTTTTTTAAGATGGCCGAATTTCAACTTTTGAGGATCTTACCTAGGTTAGACAACCTTCCTAATGAGTGATATTTTCTCTTCCCCATTTTCTTTTACCTTTTTTGGTTGCCTTGTTTAGAAAGCTTGTAAGGTGTTGGGAAGACCAACCTATGAAAATCTCTCACCCTTCTCAAGAGGATTGGAAAGAGTGAGGAGAGTCTTCTTAGGGAATGGTTCAAGAGGGAGAATTTTGATCAGCCACTCTCCATTTTTGGAGACATAGAATTTTTGCTCAGGTATTGGTTTGAGTTTTTTGGAGTTGGATTTTTTAATTTTTGCTCAAGTATTGGTTTTAGTTTTTTGGAATTGGATTTTTTTCTAAGTCTTGAGAAGGAAAAAGAATAGTGGATTGGGCAACTCTCCTACAAGTTCTCCTCATTTCCATTTGCAGATTTTTAAGGTTGGTTGAAATACTTCCTTTTATATATTATATTGTAAATGTGAAAAGATTGTTTGTTCTTTTCTATGGTTGTTTTCTTTGTAGGCTTGGAAAGATGTTTTGAGTTCTTCCTTGTGTGTTTTGTATTGCATGTTTCATGTTATATGTTTTGAGTGTTTCAAGGCCATACTCACCCTTGGGAGGATAGAGTAGCCTTGGGGTGAAGGGTTGCTTGACAGCCTAAGGGTTGCTCGACAACCTTGTTTTTTGAAAGAGAGTGATACACAAGAGTTATGGGACCATTGCTTCATTGTGTTTTATGTTTATGCAATGGGGGTCATAAGGGGAGATTTGAGTTTGTATGCCATGGCGGACATAAGGATATTTGTTGGGACAAGTTTGAACTTGTGGTTATTCTACTTGGTAGTCTTGCAAAGGCATTATGTTCTTCTATTTGCATATTCTCCTCTAGGTACTTGGTTCACCTTCACCCCACAAGAAATAGGCACTTGGTGACTTTGTTTATCTTTGGGATGGGAGTTCTATGGTTGTGAGTCTTCTTGTGTTTTGTTTGCAATGATTGTATCCTATTTAGCCTTGGTTCTCCTAGCTCAGGGGTGGCTTCATTTAAGCCTAGGTTGGGAAGTGAGCCTCCATGGCCACAACCTACAAATGTTATTGCAAGTTTGCTTGGATTAAAAATTGGAGTGAAATCTATTTGCAAGATCCTATTTTATTGTATTTAGTTTCAAAAAAAAAGAAATGTATTTGACAAGCCCTCATTTGGTAGAAATAAAGAGGCTTGATTTTGTAATCTTCCTATTTGTGTAAAGGAAGTAATGATGTAATAAATGTAATCATTTTGACTAGTACATTCAAGAAATAAAGGGAAAAGAAAGGCATTTGAGTTACTTGTATGTATTTGTTTATTTCTTGAAAAAGATGTAAAGAAATTTGTTTCTGTTTTATTAGATAATAAATTGTATGCATGTTGGAAATGGAAAAGAAAAATAGATGAATATTTAAGTTGTTTCATTTTGCTATTTATGTAATTCTGCAAAAATAAGTGTTAGAAATGCAGTTAAAAATAAATAGGAAAAGTTATTTCTATCTAAAGTTTTTAAAAGGAAATGTAGAAAGAAAAATACTTTTGAGTGTTAGTTTTAAATCTTCTTAAATTCTCATTTTGTTGTTTTATTTATCAAAAAGAATGAGAAAGAATTAGTGCAACTGTTAAATAATCTATTTATGTTATTGTCATACCTGTTTCTAAGTTAGTGTAATAGAAAATAAAAATGCAGATTTAGGAACACACACACACACACATATCTACATGTATGTTAAACATTCTTAATACTTATTGTTTTGCATCAATCTAATATGTTGTTATGAGAAACATTAAATAAAATGTGTTGCATCTCATATACAAAATAAGATTTCTTCATACATTTAATATTTTGATTTAAAAAAAAGATTATTTAAATCTGTGTAAATATATTGTAACATTCTATATTCTGGTTAAACAGATCAGATTATGTAAACTAGAATAAAAATATACATATCCCTTTTGGCTGAGTATATATATATATATATATAAGCTGATGAAGAAATAATAATACAGTATAATTAAAAAAATTTACATTTAAAAAAAAAAATTGCATGTGAATGGAATTTTGTTTGGGCGAATTTTTTGATTTGTCGCAGGTCACGGCCACACAATGGTCTGCAGCCATTGTGTGGGCCACGACCCACACAGGAGGGTGCGACCCCTATGCGGGTTGCGACCCACATAGTGGGTAGCGTCACTGTATGGGCCACGACCCACCCAATGGGGCGACCCACTGGTGGCATCGCGGCCACCCGCCTCAGTCCCCTCTGTGACACACCCCGCCCTTTCCTCCATTAAAACCCTTGGCCCCTTCGTTAAACCCTTCGGCCCCCGCTCTGTAAACCCTCAGCCATCTTTACGCCGCCTCCTCCGCCATGAACACCTGCACACACACACACAGAAACAATAGCAAAATATAAAAACTTGTTAACCCAATTTCGGGTTAGGGTAAAATAAACATGAAGAGAAAAAAATAGAAGAGGGAGTCATAAGGATTTTGAAATTTATTTCCTAGTTAGGCTTAGAAATAGAAATTATAATAAAAAGAGGGGAAAGATTTCCTTTTTAAATTTCAATGGGGGAATTCCCATTTGTTTAAAGTTATTATTTTATCTAGTGGACTCTCTTTAGGAATTATAATTAAAATTGGGAATCGTTATTTATTTAGGAATTTTATACTCATGTTGGGTAAATTTAATGAAGATGTTTTCTAATAAGAATTTTAAATAGTATATAGATTAAATTTAAGTTAAGGAGGTATTTTAAATGTCGAATATTAAATATTTAATATTTAATGTTTGGGAAATTTATTTCGTCAATTAAATAAGGTTATTGACTAGATTATTATTTTATTTGATTTAGTTAATTTTAATAGATGGATTTAAACACGTGATTACTATTGCTCAATTAGTTAAATTAAAAATTCAATAAAATATGTGTCAACATTATTTTAATTTGTCCAAGAGAAAATAAATACTATTTGAGATAATTAATATCTCTTGATTAATAATTGGAGAATTATTGGGATAAATTAATTAAATTAATAAATTAAGTTGTGACGACCCTTTTGGGGTATAATTAGTCTAGTTTAAATCGTAACGTTATAATTGTGGAGTTAATTAAATTAACTTTAGAAACCCATTCTTTTAACGCTTGAGATAAACCTTAGTTAGACAAAACTTATTTATCTCATCTTTATCGTAGAGTATTTAGTATTTTTATGTTGTTTTAAAAAAAAAATGTTGCATTTTTATCCAAAAGTCTAGGCATGACATTTTGGTATCAAAGAAAGGTTTCCAACACTAGGAACCTTTCTCCATTACGCTTCACTTTAGATATTATTTTCTTTAAAAAAAAATTAATTAATTATTATTTATTTATTTATTTATTTTATTTTATTTTATTGATCATTAAGGATGTCGCCAATTACGCGACAAGATTGTAGGCATGGTAGGGGTCCTAGACGTGCTCACATGGCACGCGAAGATGTTGTGCGAGATGAGCCAGTTCCAGAAGGGGATCATGAAGCTCCTCCCGAACAACCGATTGACCCTAACCGAGACATTTTGGTTGCACTTCAGAACCTGATAGGAATAATTTAGGATAGACTCCCTGCAGTAGATCATCAGGCAGAGCACTTGATTTCTGAGAGCCATAGATCAGTAGCTAGGGAGCGGAGTAGGAGTCCACCTCCTAACCATATAGAGGCCCAGGTTGAGCATGAGCCTGAGTCAGTCCATCTACCTAAACCACCTCTAGTTGTGGCACCAATAAGAGAGAGCACCCTCGTGATCTCGGGGATCAGATCAGAGAGATTTTACGTCTTCAACCACCATCTTTTGCAGGATCTACCAATGGGGTAGAGGCCGAGGCTTGGCTATTGAGTCTAGAGAGGTGCTTCAGATTGCGTCTCTATGAGAGCAATTTGAAGGCACAAATTTCTATTCACCTTTTGAGAGGGATGGCTTCCACATGGTGGAGGCAGGAGGATTATAAGAATGACATAGTTGTGGACACTGTCACTTGAGACATCTTTACAAAGAGATTCAGAGATAGATACCTATCAGAGAACTTTAGGCAGTGCAGGATCGATGAGTTTCATGACCTTCAGCAAAAGGGTCTCTCAGTGTCCCAGTATGAGAGCAAGTTCTTCAAGCTCTTAACCTACATTTACTACTTGAAGGATGCGAAGCTACTCATTAACCATTTTATCAGAGGATTGAATGTCGGTATAGCAAGACCAGTTAGGATGGCAGCTCCAAGAAGCCTTCAGGTTGCCATGGAGAAGGCCTTGATATCAGAGGAGATTCAGGGTAGACCTCAGGACATGTGAGATCGTCATTAGAACCAAAACCCTATACCTCAGTCCTTTGGGTTTTAGAAACCCCACTGGAAGGGTAATTACAGACATTTATCGGGGTACTTTAAACCCCCTCCTCTGCAACAGCCACAATAGAATCAAAGGCAAAGGTCTCCACAGTGTCAGCAGGGCTTTAAGCCCAAGCAGTGGAAGACATAAGGTCTTAGGCACGATCAGCGACCACAGGTTCCATACACACCTCGAGCATGGACTCAGTAGTCCTCCAGGGGTGGTTTCAGTGGATCGATCAGGATAGGAGGATAGACATACTCTAGGCCTCAGGGTGTTCAATTTTAGACATGTGGTGCTTGTTTCACTTGTGGGGCCATGGGACATATGGCTAGAGAGTGTCCACAAGGTCAAATGGTAGGCAATCACTGGATGGCAGGTTCAGAGCCTACATTTGGGGACATGGGTAAGTCCCACAGAGTCTTCGCATCGGTTGACAACCGCCAGGCAGAACATCAAGCCACAGTCATAGAAGTCACAGGTATGATTAGAGGTAGCAGTGTTTCTATCTTGTTTGATTCAGGAGCTACAGATTCTTTATATCTCCATTGCTTGTGGAGCGTTGTGGGCTAGTGGCAACTAGACAAAGAGTTAGCTAGGAAGTGGAGTTGGCTTCAAGAGCTAGAGTGTTCGTTGAGTCAATGGTCAGGGACTGTTAGCTTCAGATTGGGAGTACAACCACCTTAGTAGACCTTTGAGTCACACCTCTAGGATCTTATGGCATTGTTCTTGGCATGGATTGGCTATACGCACACAGAGCCAAGATGGATTGTTGCCAGAAAAAGATCGAGTGTGTGGATAATCATGGTACCTCCATAGTAATTTCAAGGATTCAAAAGCCCGTCTCACTTTGTATGATTTCCACTATGCAGCTTAAGCGGAGCATGTGAAAAGGATGCCAATTATTTGCCATCACCATTAGTGATAGAGAGGAAGAGAATGAGAAGGAATCTTCCCTAGATGATCATCCTATCCTTGAGGAATTGGCAGATATGTTTCCTTCCGAGCTACCTAGTATGCCACCTAGCAGAGAGATTGATTTTCACATAGATCTTGTACCAGGAGCTGAGCCATTTTTGAGAGCAACATATAGGATGACCATTAATGAGCTTAATAAGCTCAAGATGTAGCTTGAGGAACTCTTAGAGAAAGGTCACATTCGTCCTAGCATCTCCCCTTGGGGCGCACTAGTCATCTTCGTAAAGAAGAACGATGGATCCCTTCAGTTATGTATGGATTATAGACAGTTCAACAAAGTGACCATCAAGAACCGATATCCTTAACCCAGGATCGATGACTTATTTGATCAGCTTCAAGGTGCCAAAGTATTTTCTAAGATAGATCTAAAGTCAGGGTACCATTTGTTAACACATATTTTTACAAAACATTTTGTGCTATATATGGATGCCTTTTTTCCTATCATATGAGCATTTACTGCTGGTGTCTTATATACAGGAGCATAACTGAAGAAAATGGAGCTATCCAAAAGATCAATTATTTCATGAATGGCATTGCCAAGTCCTCCAAGCTTGCGCAGATGGAGTGGTAGAAAAGGTTTTAGAAACTTTCAAGTATGCTACGTTAGAAGAGGGAAAGCCTTTATCCCACATTGTTTGTGGGATAGGCTCTTTTAACGTTTAAATCCAAAGTGGCCCATATGATAACTATCGACAAAAGACTTTTGGTGTGAAGAAGGCTGAACCCAGTGGACCCC
The DNA here is from genome assembly GCF_030272615.1 of Cryptomeria japonica. Taxonomy (NCBI): domain Eukaryota; kingdom Viridiplantae; phylum Streptophyta; class Pinopsida; order Cupressales; family Cupressaceae; genus Cryptomeria; species Cryptomeria japonica. Next base: position 371,881,662 of record NC_081405.1, read on the forward strand.
ACATATATGCGCGCATCTCAAAGCACACAAATTTTATAGAAGAAGGACAAATTAAAGATCGACCAATTTGGGCAGATCGGACGGTGATTACAAAAGATCTAACGGTCTTCACTATACCGCAAGATAGAGATGCACATTGGTTTAACCCCGTGACTTGGCAACAAAGTACGTGCGGAAAAAGGGAGGTTAATGAGCATGCAAGTTCGAGATTGATCCAACGGTGGTCGCTATACTGTGATAGGAAGTTGCATGACCTATATCCCCTGAGACATAGCGACTGGCAAAGTGGCAAATGAGGTGTTGTCCCGATGGATCTACAAACAAATCAGGATGTGCCACGTGGTGGAGCACAAAAGAAGAACCCAGGTCCAAGTGGTGGGTAGGTGGATCCATAGGCAAACCAAAGAGTGACATGCGACATGGATGGATAAAGAGAAGAGAGAGCTGCTCGGGAAAGGTTAAAGGCCGAGCAGATAAGGAAGATCGGACGGTCGGCCTAGTCGATCCGACGGTGGTCACTATACCGCGATCAGAAGATGTGCGATGTTTATTCACCGCAACATGGCGATCAAGTGGTAGGGCCCGCTAAGGAAGAAGTTCAGAGGAGATAACATGCGAGCAGGTTGGAAAAGATCTAACGGTAGTTGTTGATCCGCTATGCAAAGATGCACGATGAATATCCATTGTGGCTAGGCGAAAAGGGAGAGCTTCATTCTGGTAGTTAGTGAGGTCGTGCTAAGGTGGCAAGATAGAGACCCCGAAGCCAATCCAGAGGTGACACACGGTGGGTCTGGTGAAGATGAGTTAGTAGCTGAAGTGGTAGTCAAGTGGCATGTCATCAAAAAAAGACTTATCGAACAAACCTAAGCTATGATGGATCTCTAAAAGGACTCACCAAAAATAGCAGTTTCATCGACATGAAGTTCATTGAAGAAATCCAAAGCGGTCCCATCAAAAATAAAGGTATCAATGAAACTACAGAATCAATAAGACATGAGGACAACTCGTCGAGGGAGGAAGTTTGGCTGAAAGAATAATAAAGGAGAAGTATTTCTTATCGTATCGCACTGCCTTATGCGTTATTCGAATGTACGTTAAAGATGAAATTTATGTATATCTATTCTAAATAAGTGCTTTGAATATATATTAGGGTAAAGTGTTATTTTATATAAATGGATGTTATGTTTGCAAAATTATTTTCTTAAAATGTAAATACTTTGGTTTTATTGAATTATTTTAAACAAGTATTTATATAAAGATTATTGACTTTTCAAACTAAAATCTAAGGTGGAATATGTTTAATTTCAAATCAAGGAATTTGATTGGCTTATCTTCTGTGCATGAGATAATGAGAAGATGATGGATATCTGCTAAAGAAGTTTATCAAGGCGGAGAATAAAAGACACATGATTTAAGTATCATTTAGTATTTTTAAGGATTCTCATTTTTAATTAATTATTAAACCAAAGGGTGTGTCCTTTGGAATGTAACTGTCTATAGCTTTCTCTTCTATGAATGAAAGGGTGTGTCCTTTCATATATGTCTTTTGATTTACATACTTATGGGGAGTCATTCTTATATGTAAAAGGGAGGAGGAGAGTCATAAGAACAAGATACTTCTATAAGGAGTGAATATCATTTTGTATTAGAGAAGTCTATAGGAAGAAGAAGTATCATTTTGTGCAAGCAATTTGTAATGGAGTATCTGCAAGTGCAACTTATGTATGCAATTATTTCTTGAAGATTAATATACAAGGTTCGTTGTTTATCTTTCCAAATATTGTGTACACTTTTGTGTTGATGATTATCTTTGTCCTATTGATAAATCTATTTATAGATTTGCTATGATGTGAATCACATGTCATTGCATTAAGTGAAAGAATGAGTTCTTATTGTTTATGTAACGTATATTGAACCTTCATAGTTGATGAGAAATTGTCTCTTGAGTTGATAAGATATTTTGTCCACAAAGTGTCATATATATTCCTAGATAGAGGTACTGATCTGTTATTGATCTTTTAAGGTTTTGATCTGTATGCATTCAAGGTCCTTGATAGAGAAATGTTCTTCCCAAATCCTATATGAACTGATCTATGCAGATTTCATTTAAGTCCTGAAAGCAATCTCATTTTCAATATACATTCACAATCATTTCTTTTCAAAGCATTTAGTTAAAGGACATAATAAAGCATAGTTGCAGAACAATAATTTGCCAGTTGTGTAAACTTGCTACAAGGTTTAAATCCACTATAAATAACCTCTTTTGTGCTTGAGAGGAAGAGGCACACCCACCTAGGTTCAGTGGAGCCTAATGTGCAGAGGGATCTAGTCCTTGACTGTCCCTGTTCATTGGCCAAGGCTTATTGGACTACTTGAGGATTTGGCAAGTCTTTTGGTTTTCCAATTTATGGTTTTGGGAACCAATAGATTGGCGACTCTGCTGGGGAGGAATTATTAAGATTCTACTGGGGAGTTAAATTGAAAATATTGGTAAAATATAATCTAGAATCTCTGGTGATAGATCATTGAATTAGTAACCAGTTGAGAGTTCCCCATCTGAGTCCCATAATCAACAAATTGGCGACTCTGCTAAGGAGTTGTTACAAAAAGTATTCAGAATTTCTGGTGAGCTTGTTTCAGATTCTGCTGGGGGAAGAAGCCCAGAAAGTAAATAAAAGTATTATTCATGTTGGTGTAAATAATTATTCATCTTGGATATTATTACACTTTACTTAAGTTTACTTAGGAAATGCATTTCATAGTAGTTTGGGTATGAGACACTTGGGTGTTTGTGCCACATTGGGATAGTGTGTGTAGGAGAATTTCCACCTTTTATGGTGTTGATCTTATCTTGTTGTTACATTCCACCTCATGTGGAATATTATATTGTTTCTCCTATCTACCCACACCTATTTCCTACCTACCCTTGTTTCTTATTGAGCCACATGTCATGTTTGTGTGCTTACATATCCATAAGCCTTGCCTATATAAGAAGGCTCAACTACATTGTTTGTATGGACAACAAACAATCATTGAACATCTTGTAATGATCCAGTTGATCATATTTTACATCTTGATAGAATACATTTTATTCCTATCATATATTTTGTCTCTCTTATTTTTGCTTTCCATTGCCTCTAGATATTGGAAAATTCTCACATGGTATTAGAGTTGGTCCATGTCTCACATGGTATCAGAGCCATAAGAGTGTCATTTGTTTGTCAATTGAGACAATTCTAGAGGCATTTGAAGTTTGAAGCTATGATAGAAATTTTCCAAAAATTATAATTTTGTAGACAATTTTCAAATAGTGATATCTCACTCATTTGGACACCTTTTTTCGAGAATTTTTTTTTTATTTTGTGGTAGAAATTTGTGATCTATATAGTGGTGCAAAAGTTTTCTGATTTTGGGATACAAGTTTTTCTAAAATCGTGAAATCTTGATTTTTACAACTTTGGAGGCTTCGTTTGGGCTCATATGGACTCCTTTTCAGGTGCCATTTTGTTTTAGAGTGCATAATTTTTTGTCTACTTTCATAATCTACCATTAGTTTGCAATGATTTTGAGTGCATATTGTACTTTCAGTATTTGGTCATTTTTTGGGCTATTTGGTACTTGTAGTTTGATTGGATCTCAGTTTAGATCACTAGCAGTATTTGTTGAAGTCTATTATATCTCATTTTGAGAAGTTGTAAAGTTGAAATCAGAAGTCCAATTTGCCATTATTTGCAAGTGCCAACATGATATTTTTATGGGGGGTCAGTTGTTCATTTATATCTCTTGGTGAAATTCCATTCAGAGGCATCTTCATCTGCAGTATTCTACAGGGCTTCTTTGTTGGTGGCATTATTTTCATGTTTCCACATTTGAATATTTTATCATGATGTACACTCTTGCTTGAGCAATGTTGTACTCGCACTATCATAAAGTGCCACACCTCTTTGTATCTTGTTTTTGTTGACTATTTGATGTAATCCTCTTATACACATAGATTAGGAATATCTTGTGAGACTTGGTGCATGGCTCCAGTTGAGACTTAGATTGTACACACTTGTGCATGGCTCCCGTGAAACTTGGATTGTATAGATATTTATGTCATTTACAAGTATCTAGATGATGCTCAAAGCAGGTTGTCTCCATGTCTGATCTTCATTTTGTTGCAGTGTGTGATTCATCATCATCGACTTGGTACCTGGTTTTGTCACACTTTGACATTATTGGTGCAGCATTGACTCTCTTTCTTCCTTATGGGGAGTTATTTTGGTCATCATCATTGGACCATCCTTGCAAGAGATTCGACATTGAGGGAGGGATTCATGGTCTCCTCTTCTCTCTTATGGGGGGACATATTTTGCTCTTCTCATTCATCATTGAGAGCATTGTGTCCTTTCATCATCTCTCTTTTGGGGGGAGAGTTTTTTCCCATTGGGCTTTTCTCTGTTTCTCCATTTATGGGAGATTGCATTTGCATTTGTACATGGGTACTTAGAATGGCCTAGTAGTCGGGACCCATCTTGTATTACTTAGTTGCATTATAGACTTTAGTGCATTCCCCTAAGTTGCACTTAAGGGGGGGTGTTGGTGTAAATTATTATTCATCTTGGATATTATTACACTTTACTTAAGTTTACTTAGAAAATGCATTTCATAGTATTTTGGGTATGAGACACTTGGGTGTTTGTGTCACATTGGGATAGTGTGTGTAGGAGAATTTCCACCTTTTATGGTGTTGATCTTACCTTATTGTTACATTCCACGTCATGTGGAATATTATATTATTTCTCCTATCTACCCACACCTATTTCCTACCTACCCTTGTTTCTTATTGAGCCAAATGTCATGTTTGTGTGCTCACATATCCATAAGCCTTGCCTATATAAGTAGGCTCAACTACATTGTTTGTACGGACAACAAACAATCATTGAACATCTTGTAATGATCTAGTTGTTCATATTTTGTATCTTGATAGAATACAGTTTATTCCTATCATATTTTCTCTCTCTTATTTGTGCTTTCCTTTGCCTCTAGATCTTGGCAAATTCTCACAATTCCTCTTAGGAGGTGGCAACTCTACCTAATAAGAATTTTTATTTCAATTGGTGGCTCTACTAAGGGAAGAGACCCAGAGGGAGATGAAAATTTTACTTTTTGAAAATGTTTCAAAGAAAGCCAATTATTCCAGATGGCATCAGGCTATTGGATCTTAGTGGCTTTCAATGTATTCCAACCAAGTTGTTCCCTAAGCTTTCACAACTTGTACCAAAATTCCATGGGGAATATGATGAATCAACAATTGATCATTTGGATGTATTTTATACATTTGTAAAGGATTATGAGGTTTATGCAGAAGATTATGTGATGAAATTATTTCTCAGGACTTTGAAGGACAATGCAAGAGAAGCTTATGAATCACTCCCTACACATAGCATCTCATCATGGAGGGAATTGGAGCAATGGTTCCTTGATGTGTTTTATGATGCGGGTGAAGAGGGAAGTATGAGCTATGAGCCAGAGGAGGACCAATAGTACATAATAGAAGCAGAAGTCTGTATGTCTTCTTTGGATGAATTTCTTGACATAAAAAAATAGGAAGATGAATCTATAGCACAATTATTTATGAGGATGTTCAATATATACACAAAAATACCTTCAAACGTCAAGCCCCCATTTTCAAGAAAAATGCATAAGTTGGGGATTTATCATGATCCTCAGGTAAGGCTTCTACTTGAGATTTTATATGAAAACATGTTAGAGGAAGAATCTAATGATAAAGAAGAAAGTATGGATTTAAGTAGGGAAGAATCCATATGTCTATGTACAGATATAAATAATAAAGAGGAAACATTCCTCGATCAACAAGAAATTTCATATTTGTTAGATAAAGAATATGAAAGATATGTTCAGAAGAATGGTCCAAAAAAATTCAGAATAAATAGACTAATGGATTAGGGCACATTCAGGGTCTATTTGATGAAGAAAATGATGATTCCCAAGAAAATAATACATCAGGGGAATACATACACAGTGAGGAGTGTAATAGGAAATGTGTCCTTGAAAATCCTTTTGAAGTTTTTTTAAATCCTCAGTATCATGAAACTCCACATGAATGTGAGCAAATGATTTTTTGTGAATCATTTTTTAGTCCCTCGTGTGAAATTATTGACTATCTAGGAAGTGAAGGCAAAATGGATTTACATTGAGTATACAGACATGAAGAAACTTCAGCAAATAGCAATTATGAAGATATTGTTCCTATCAATGAGATAGATAGCAATTATCAGGAGAATACTTTCAATAAAGGTATGCAGTATGATAATTTTTTGTGTAATGAACCAGAAGAGGATTTGTAGAAAAATATGCATACATATTATATGTTTTCAAGCCTATTATTTGAAAAGGATATGAGAGAAGATATATCCCAAAGTAATTTTTCAGAGACTAAGAGAGATAAGTAAATAATATATGAGAAGGTGGGTGTAATAACTCAGCACAACATTGTTAAAAAGGATATGTATCCACACTCTCTTTGTGAGAAGGGTAAAATATTTCTGAAGCATGGGGAAATAGAAAATATGTTTGATGGTTATATTTGTTCAAGTTCTCATTTTGATAAAATCATATGTGATAAGCATTCCTATGTGTGCCCTAATTTACTAATTAAGAAAAATGAAATATCTTTTCAAAGTAAGGAGGTGGTAAAAATGAACAATATGGGACATAATCTCAAAGAGATAAATAGTTTGAATTATTGCAACAGGGGTTGTGTTAAGTCCAATTCAGATATTGCATTCGAAGGCCCAAATATTTTTCAAGAAAGAACAAGTAGACTAAATTTTATTTTCCCTCCAAAGAATGTTACATACTCAGAAAATGTGTTATACAATGAAAGGAGTATTCAGATTTCTAACATTGAGAATTTTTATGAAATTTACGTTAGGGTGCAATCCACATATGATAGTAAAAGTGACTGGAAATATTTTTTCAAGGAAGTGAGGCATGGTGAAATATTAGGGTTTTCAAATAAACATTGGATAAATGTTTATAGGATTACATATCCAAAAACCAAATGTGATAAAGGATATGAGTATAATGATTTAATGATGATGATAGGATGCAACTATGAAAAATATAGAAAAGTGGAAAAAATGAGTACATCGATATATATGGTTAGTAAAGAGGATGACCATACAATCAGAAGGTGCATGTTGTTGCAGGATGAAAATCAGGTTTTTGACAGAGGAAAGAAATGATGTTCATTTTCAGGGGGCCTGGGGCCACCAAATTAAACTCAGATAGGAATCTGCAAAAAGGAGGAGAAAATGCATAATTCTTGAAGAATACTAATGGTGAAATGCAGGAGTTTTCAATCCATGCTCAGTGTCTCAAGCATTTCTTCTCTTGATGATTAGGGAGTATTTCTTGTATTATAGTAATATAGTTTTTCTCTTATTTTAGGTTGTATGTTTTCAATTTTCATTTTGGTCTACTTTCCAGAGATAACTAGGATCTTTCTATGTCCTTAAATAGAACATACATCGCCAGAAAGAGCCACTGTTAGCACATATTTTTAACAAAATATTTTGTGATATATATATGGATGCCTTTTTTCCTATCATATGAGCATTTACTACTGGTGTCTTATATGTAGGAGCATAACTGAAGAAAATGGAGTTGTCCAAAAGATCAATTGTTTCATGAATGGTGTTGCCAAGTACTCCAAGCCTGCACAGATGGAGCGGTAGAAAAGGTTTTAGAAACTTTCAAGTATGCTGCATCATAAGAGGGAAAGCCTTTATCCCACATTGTTTGTGGGATAGGCTCTTTTAACATTTAAATCCACAAAGGCTCGTATGATAACTATCAAAAGACAAAAGGCTTTTGGCATGAAGAAGGCTAAACCTAGAGGACTCCACGCGTGCAAGCGCATCTCAAAGCGCCCAAATTTTATAGCAGAAGGACAAATTAAAGATCGAGTAATTTGGGCAAATCAAAAGGTGATCGCAGAAGATCTGATGGTCATCGCTATACCACAAGATAGAGATGCACGTTGGTTTATCCCTGCAACTTGGCGACAAAGCACATGTGAAAAAGGGGAGGTTAACGAGCATGCAAGTTCAAGATTGATCAAACAATGATCGCTATACCACGATAGGAAGTTGCATGACCTATATCCCCTATGACATAGCAACTGGAAAGGTGGCAAATGAGGTGTCATCCTGGTGGATCTGCAAGTGAATTAGGAAGTGCCACGTGGCAGAGCACAAAAGAAGAACCTAGGTCCAAGTGGTGGGTAGGTGGATCCACGGGTGAACCAAAGAGTGACACATGGCACAGATAGATAAAGAGAAGAGAGAGCCACTCAGACAAGGTTAAAGGCTGAGCAAATAAGGAAGATCGGACAATCAGCCTAGTCGATCTAAAGGTGGTCGCTATACCGCGATCAGAAGATGTGCAATGTTTATTCACCGCGACATGGCGATCAAGTGGTTGGGCCCGCTAAGGAAGCAGTTCGAAGGTTGGAAAAGATCTAATGATTGTTGTTGATCCGCTATGCAGAGATGCACGATGAATATCCATCGCAGCTAGGCAACAAGGGAGAGCTTCATTCTAGCGGTTAGTGAGGTCGTGCTAAGGTGGCAAGACAAAGACCCTGGAGCCAATCTAGAGGTGACACGCAGTGGGTTTGGTCAAGATGAGTTAGTAGCTAAAGTGGTAGTCAGGTAGCATGTCATCAAAAAAAGACTTATCGAACAAACCTAAGTTGTGATGGATCTCTAAAAGGACTCACCGAAAGCAGCAATTTCATCGACATGAAGTTCATCAAAGAAATCCGAAGCGGTCCCATAAAAAATAAACGTATCGATGAAACTGCAGAATCGATAAGACATGAGGACAGCTCGTCGAGGGAGGAAGTTTAGCCGAAAGAATAATAAAAGGGAAGTATTTCTTATCATATCGCACTGCCTTATGCATTATTTGAATGTGCGTTAAAGATGAAATTTATGTATATCTATTCTAAATAAGTGCTTTGAATATATATTAGGGCAAAGTGTTATTTTATATAAATGGATGTTATGTTTGCAAAATTATTTTCTTAAAATGTAAATACTTTGGTTTTATTGAATTACTTTTAAACAAGTATTTATATAAAGATTATTGACTTTTCAAACTAAAATCTAAGGTGGAATATGTTTAATTTTCAAATCAAGGAATTTGATTGGCTTATCTTGTGTGCAGGAGATAATGAGAAGATGATGGATATCTGCTACAGAATTTTATCAAGGCAAAGAATAAAAAAAACATGATTTAAGTATCATTTAGTATTTTTAAGGATTCTCATTTGTAATTAATTATTAAACCAAAGGGTGTGTCCTTTGGAATGTAACTGTATGTAGCTTTCTCTTCTATGAATGAAAGGGTGTGTCCTTTCATATATGTCTTTTGATTTACATACTTATGGAAGTCATTCTTATATGTAAAAGGGAGGAGGAGGGAGAGTCATAAGAACAAGATACTGTTGTAAGGATTGAATATCATTTTGTGTTAGAGAAGTCTATAGGAAGAAGAAGTATCATTTTGTGCAAGCAATTTGTAATGGAGTATCTGCAAGTGCAGCTTATGTATGCAATTATTTCCTGAAGATTAATATACAAGGTTCACTGTTTCTTTTTCCAAATATTGTGTACACTTTTATGTTGATGATTATCTTTGTCCTCTTGATCAATTTGTTTATATATTTTCTATGATGTGAATCACATGTCGTTGCATTAAGTGAAAGATTGAGTTCTTATTGTTTGTGTAACGCATACTGAACCTTCATAGTTGACGAGAAATTGTCTCTTGAGTTGATAAGATATTTTGTCCACAAAGTGTCATATATATTCCTGGATAGAGGCACTGGTCTGCTATTGATCTTTCAAGGTTTTGATCTGTATGCATTCAAGGACCTTGATAGAGAAACAATCTTCCCAAATCCTATATGAACTGATCTATGCAGATTTCATTTAAGTCCTAAAAGCAATCTCATTTTCAATATACATTCACAATCATTTCTTTTCAAAGCATTCATTTAAAGCACATAATAAAGCATAGTTGCAGAACAATAATTTGCTAGTTGTGTAAACTTACTAAAAGGTTTAAATCCACTATAAATAACCTCTTTTGTGCTTGAGAGGAAAAGGCACACCCACCTAGGTTCAGTGGAGCCTAAAGTGCATAGGGATCTAGTCCTTGACTGTCCCTATTTGTTAGCCAAGGCTAATTGGACTACTTGAGGATTTGGAAAGTCTTTTGGTTTTCCAATTTGTGGTTTTGGGAACCAACACCATCAGTTGAAGATAGTAGAGAGTGATATCCACAAGATCGCTTTTCATACTAGGTATGGCCACTATGAGTTCACTGTGGTTCCATTTGGTCTCATGAATGCTCCAGCTATATTCATGAGTCTCATGAATGGGGTATTCTGCACTTTCCTTAACTGATTTGTGATTGTGTTCCTCGACAACATATTGATATATTCTCAGAATGAGAAGGAGCATGAGGAGCACTTGAGGTAGGTATTGTAGTGCTTGAGAGACAATCAGTTGTATGGCAATCTATCGAAGTGTGCATTCTTTAGATCAGAGGTTAGATATCTAGGACATGTTATATCTGGTGATGGGATCTCAGTTGACCCATCGAAGATCAGAGCTATTATGGATTGGCCAGTGCCAACTAGTGTGACAAAAGTCAGTAGTTTCATGGGTCTAGCAGGGTACTACAGACACTTCATTGAAGGGTTCTCTAGGGTTACTCATCCTATTACATCTCTTCAATGGAAGGGAAAGAAATTCGAGTTGACAGAAAAGTGTGAGAAGTCCTTTCAGGAAGTCAAAAGGGCACTCACTATTGCACCTATTCTTGTTGTGCTAGATCCTTCAGCCAATTTCATGGTATGTACAGATGCTTCCTTGGATGGTTTGGGAGTAGTCCTTATGCAGGAGAGTCGAGCTATAGCATATGAGTCTAGAAAGCTTAAGACTCACGAGCTTAAATACCCTACTCATGACCTTGAGCTTGTAGCAGTGGTGCATGCACTTGTGAGGTGGATACATTTTCTTTTGGGTTATCGTTTTGAGCTTCATTCAGATCATCGGAGCTTGCAGTACATATTTACTTAGCCTAACCTTAATTCTTGTCTGAGAAGGTGGATGAAGTTTTTATGTGAGTGTGATTTTGATGTTCACTACATCAAGAGGAAAGAGAACGTAGTTGTAGATGCCTTGAATAGGAGGCATCATGAGATATGCTCCATGTCTATAGACATAGATTTGAGAGGTTGTATATTGCAGTAGCTACCAGAGGATGAGTGGTATTTAGAGGTATGTCAGGTAGTGCGATCTCAAGAGACCCTGGAAGAGAAGTATACAGACTATTCATTAGAGTCTGATGGACTACTATGCCATAGAGGGCACATCTATGTACCTTCTTTCAAAAATTGTGTGATTTCATTGTGATGGAAGCTCATAGAGCTCCTTATGCAACACATCCCAGAGTTAAGAAGATGCATGCAGATTTGAGACAAATATATCATCGGATGAGTATGAAACAATTCACTGATGTACTAGTAACTTGATGCCTTGAGTGCCAGAGAGTCAAGGCGGAGCACCGCCATCCAGGTGGGTCACTCCAATCTCATGTGTTACCAGAGTGGAAGTAGGATACTATATCAATGGGTTTTGTTATTGGTCTTCCTATGTCATCGCATCGTCATGATGCCATCATGGTGATAGTTGACAAGCTGACCAAAGTGCCCACTTCTCACCAGTTGGCCAACCTTCACAGCACCAGCAGTGGCACAGGTATTATTATGGGATATTGTCAGACTTCATGGGGTTCCACACAAGATTATCTCAGATAGAGATTCGCTCTTCACTTCTTCCTTTTGGAAGGTGTTACAGGCGGCAATGGGTACCAGACTCAACTTTAGCATAGCCTATCATCCAAAAAGGGATGGACGGACAGAGAGGGTAAATCAGGTGTTAGCAGATATGCTCCATGTGTACGTCATTGATCATCAGACCAGATGGGAAGAGTACCTTCCTTTGGTAGAGTTTTCCTATAATAATGGGCATCACACTTCTTTAGGGCTGCCACCTTTATAGGCTTTGTATGGCAAACCTTGCAAGACACCTTTGATTTGGGACTGCATTGAGGATAGAGTAATTATTTGTCCTAAGATAGTTCGTGATATGGAACAGCGGGTGGATTTTATTAGACAGTGCCTTAGAGAGGCACAGGATAGACATAAGAAGTATGTAGATGCGAAGAGGATAGATCATAGCTTCATGGTTGGGGATAGAGTTTTCTTGAGAGTGCGACCGCATAAGAGTCCAATCCATTATGGAAATGGTTCTAATCTCACATCTCACTTTGTTGGACCATTTGAGACCCTTGAGAGGATCGGACTAGTTGCATACCGTCTAGCTTTGCCACCTAGCCTATCATGCATCCACGATGTGTTTCATGTATCTGTTCTGAGGAAATATATTTATGATGAGTCTCATATTCTAGATTGGGATGTCTTGCAGCTGGATTCGGACGGACAACTACCTTTGGAGCCCATTCGCATTTTGGCTCGTCAGACACTGGCTCTTCAAGGTCGAGAGCTGGACCAGGTTAGGGTTCAGTGGGATTGTTATGATGAGCTTATGACATCATGGGAGGATGCAGCACAAATGAGATCTCAGTACCCCCATCTTTTTGATGAACTCCAGGAGGAAGTTCATGCCTAGAGGGGGAGGGTGTGAGGCCCTACCCTGAGCAATCATAGCATTGCAGTTATTTCTCATGTTTTGGACTTATTATTCATACTTTATTTTGATGCATTATTGACATAGATTCTATATGATCCAGTGATTGGATAATATTGATATTGTGTATGTCACTTATCTCTGATTTGCAGTACTTTATTTTGATGCTAGAAATTATGGATGCATGCTTTATAAATGATTAAATTTCATGATGATTATGATGATGCCATTTAGTAAATTATTTTATGTGGATTTTATTGAATAATTGAAAACTTGATTATTATAATTGAAATTATATGCAAATGTCTGAATTGTATTCTTTTCATATGATAATGTTATATGTGATTATTGGAATTACTAATGTGCAAAGTGAGATGTGTAGGAAAATGGATCCATGTGACCATGAAAACTATTCGGAGAACCAAGCCTAAACCTATGTGTGTTTGTGAAGCCAAGGGTTGCCTATTTCAAGAGACAACACCTCGTGTGTAAATGTGTTTTATTTGTAAATTTTTATGCTTGGATGTGTGTTTAATTTAAAATTGTTAAATTTATTAATTCCAAAAAAGGGACATTGCCATGTGTATTTAAGTATTGTGTAATTTTGTGGTGTCACTTGACACATGTGATGTGAAGTGAGTTGGCAGTGACATGTCCCTTGGAGGGAATTTGTTTTACCAATGCATTTTCAAAATATTCTAGTATGGTCCCAAGAAAGTCTTGGATAGGGAGCCATTAGAAAGGTCAACTCAAGGTTGACCCGTAGGTAAACTTTGGGTGAGTTTCTAGAGGGTTAAACTAACTCCTAAGGTTAGGTTGGGGGCATTTTTAATGGGTCATATGTTATACCTATGGGTAAAGGCCAATTTTAGCCATGTGTCCACTCCCTGGTGACTGTCTAGTCACCTCAAACGTTGAGTTTTTTAAGATGGCCGAAATTAAACTTTTGAGGATCTTACCTAGGTTAGACAACCTTCCTAATGAGTGATATTCGCTCTTCCCCATTTTCTTTTACCTTTTTGAGTTGTTTTGTTTAGAGAGATTGTAAAGTGCTGGGAAGACCAACCTATGAAAATCTCTCACCCTTCCCAAGAGGATTGGAAAGAGTAAGGAGAGTCTTCTTAGGGATTGGTTTGAGAGGGAGAATTTTGATCACCCACTCTCCATTTTTTGAGACAGAGAATTTCCGCTCAAGTTTTGGTTTTAGTTTTTGGAGTTGGATTTTTTTCTAAGTCTTGAGAAGGAAAAAGAATAGTGGATTGGGAATCTCTCCTACAACTTTTCTTCATTTTCATTTGCATATTTTTAAGGTTGGTTGAAATACTTCCTTTTATATGTTGTATTGTAAATGTGAAAAGATTGTTTGTGATTTTCTATGGTTGTTTTCTTTGTAGGTTTGGAAAGATGTTTTGAGTTCTTCCTTGTGTGTTTTGTATTGCATGTTTCATGTTATATGTTTTGGGTGTTTCAAGGTCATACTCACCATTGGGAGGGTAGAGTAGCCTTGGGGTGAAGGGTTGCTTGAAAGCCTAAGAGTGTAGAGACTCTCTTTTGGAAGAGAGTGATACACAATGGTTATGGGACCCTTGTTGCATTGTGTTTCATGTTTATGCAATGGGGGTCATAAGGGGAGATTTGGGCTTGTATGCCATGGGGGACATAAGGATATTTGTTGGGACAAGTTTGAAATTGTGGTTATTCTACTTGGTAGCCTTGCAAAGGCATTATTATCTCCTATTTGTAGATTCTCCTCTAGGTACTTGGTCCACCTTCACCCCACAAGAAATAGTCACTTGGTGACTTTGTTTATCTTTGGGATGGGAGTTCTATGGTTGTGAGTCTTCTTGTGTTTTGTTTGCAATGATTGTATCCTATTTAGCCTTGGTTCTCCTAGCTTGGGGGTGGCTTCATGTAATTGTAGGTTTGCTTGGATTAAAGATTGGATTGAAATCTATTTGCAAGATCCTATTTTATTGTATTTTGTTTCAAAAAAAAAGAAATGTATTTGACACACCCTCATTTGGTAGAAATGAAGAGGCTTGATTTTGTAATCTTCCTATTTGTGTAAAGGAAATAATTATGTAATAAATGTATTCATTTTGACTAGTTCATTCAAGAAATAAAGGGAAAAGAAAGGCATTTGAGTTACTTGTATGTATTTGTTTATTGCTTGAAAAAGATGGAAAGAAATTTGTTTCTGTTTTATTAGATAATAAATTGTATGCATGTTGGAAATGGAAAAGAAAAATAGATGAATATTTAAGTTGTTTCATTTTTGTATTTATGTTATTCTGCAAAAATAAGTGTTAGAATTGCAGTTAAAAATAAATAGGAAAAGTTATTTCTGTCTAAAGTTTTTAAAAGGAAATGTAGAAAGAAAAATACTTTTAATTGTTAGTTTTAAATCTTCTTAAATTCTCATCTTGTTGTTTTATTTATCAAAAAGAATGAGAAAGAATTAGTACAGCTATTAAATAATCTATTTATGTTATTGTCATGCCTGTTTCTAAGTTAGTGTAACAGAAAATAAAAGTGCAGATTTAGGAATATAAACACACACACACACACACACACACACACACACACACACACACACACATATACGTATGTTAAACATTCTAAATACTTATTGTTTTGCATCAATCTAATATGTTGTTGTAAGAAACATTAAATAAAATATGTGTTGCATCTCATATACATTAAAATCAGATTTTTTCATACATTTAATATTATGATTAAAAAAAAAAGATTATTTAAATCTGTCCAAATATATTGTAACATTCTATTTTCTGGTTAAACAGATTAGATTATGTAAACTAGAATAAAAATATATGTGCATGAGTATATATATATGTGTGTGTGTGTGTGTGTGTGTGTGTGTGTGTGTGTGTGTGTGTGTGTGTGTGTGTGTGTGTGTGTAGACATACATATAGACATACATATATACATATATGTATATATATAGATATAGATATATATATATATATGTATATATGTATATACACACACACATATATATATATACATACATATATACATACATATATACATATATGTATATATACATATATATACATATATGTATATATGTATGTATATATATATATATATATATGTATATACATATATGTATATACATGTATGTATGTATATACATATATGTATGTATACATATATGTATATATACATCTATGTATACATACATATATGTATATACATACATACATGTATATACATATATGTATACATACATATATGTATATACATACATACATGTATATACATACATACATGTATATACATATATGTATATACATGTATGTATATACATACATATATGTATATATGTATATAAATCTATATATATATATATATACATACATGTATTTATATATATATATATACATGTATGTATATATATATATATATACATGTATGTATATATATATATATATATACATGTATGTATATATATATATATATAGATTTATATACATATATACATATATGTATATATATACATATATGTATATATATACATATATGTATATACATATATACATATATACATATATATACATACATACATATTTTTTAATATGTTTATATATATATATATATATGTATATATATATGTATATATATAAATATAAATCTATATATATACATATATATATATGCATATATATATATATGTATATATATATATGTATGTATATATGTATATATATATGTATAAATCTATATATATACATATATATATACATATATACATATATATATATATACATATATATATACATATATACATATATATATACATATATATATATATATAAACATATTAAAAAATATACATATATTGGAAATATATTCCCAAAAATTCACATATCCCTTTTGGCTAAGTATATATATATATATATATATAAAATCTGCTAAAGAAATAATAATAAAGTATAATAAAAAAAATTACATTTAAAAAAAAAAATTGCATGTGAATGGAATTTTGTTTGGGCGAAGTTTTTGGTGTGCCGCAAGCCAAGGCCACACAGTGGTCCATAATCACTGTGTGGGCCGCGACCCACATAGGAGGGTGTGCCCCTTGTGCGGGTAGCGCCACTGTGTGGGCCACAACCCACACAGCGGTCGCAACCCACTAGTGGCGTCGCGGCCACCCACCTTGGTCCCCTCTGCGACACACCTTGCCCTTTCCTCCATTAAAACCCTCGGCCCCTCCATTAAACCCTTCGGCCCCCGCTCTGCAAACCCTCGACTATCTTTACGTCGCCTCCTCCGCCATGAACACCTACACACACACAGAAACAATAGCAAAATAAAAAAATGTGTTAAGTGTTATAAAACCCTAACCCAATTTCGGGTTAGGGTAAAATAAACATGAAGAGAAAAAAATAGAAGAGGGATTCATAAGGATTTTAAAATGAAACCCTAGTTAGGGTTAAAAGTAGAAATAATAATAAAAAGAGGGGAAAGATTTCCTTTTTAAATTTGAATGGGGGAATTCTCATTTGTTTAAAGTTATTATTTTATTTAGTGGACTCTCTTTAGGAATTATAATTAAAATTAGGAATAATTATTTATTTAGCAATTTTATACTCATGTTGGGTAAATTTAATGAAGACGTTTTCTAATAAGAATTTTAAATAGTATAAAGATTAAATTTAAGTTAAGGAGGTATTTTAAATGTTGAATATTAAATATTTAATGTTTGGGAAATTTATTTCGTCAATTAAATAAGGTTATTGACTAGATTATTATTTTATTTTATTTAGTTAATTTTAAATAGATGGATTTAAACACGTTATTACTATTGCTCAATTAGTTAAATTAAAAATTCAATAAAATATGTGTCAACATTATTTTAATTTGTCCAAGAGCAAATAAATACTATTTGAGATAATTAATATCTCTTGATTAATAATTGGAGAATTATTGGGATAAATTAATTAAATTAATAAATTAAGTTGTGACGACCCTTTTGGGGTATAATTAATCTAGTTTAAATTGTAATGTTATAAATGTGGAGTTAATTAAATTAACTTTAGGAACCCATTCTTTTAACGCTCGAGATAACCCTTAGTTAGACAAAACTTATTTATCTCATCTTTATCGTAGAGTATTTAGAATTTTTATGTTGTTTTAAAAAAAAAAATTGTTGTGTTTTTGCCCAAAAGTCTGGGCATGACATTCTCCGTGTCCGGCTGTTGTAACATTTGTAGGCCTTACTCTTGGTGGAGTAACCAAGAAATATACCTTCATCACTTTTAGCCTCAAATTTACTAACATAGTCACCTCTCTTAATAAAACATTTACTGCCAAATATCTTAAAATAACTGACATTAGGTGATCTACCATACCAGTATTCATAACGAGTCTTATCCTCGCCTCTTTTTACCAAAATTTGGTTCATAGTGTAAACAGTTGTGCTAGCAGCTTCTCTCCAGAAAGTTTTTGCTACACCTCCTTGTATCAACATCATTCTAGCAGCTTCAACAACTGACCAGATGTTCCTCTCTACAATACCATTTTGTTGTGGTGTCCTTGGTGTATAAAGTTGTCGTTTGATACCATTTTCTTCACAATATCTAGTGAATTCCTCAAAAGTAAATTCACCACCTTGATCAGTCCTCAGACACTTTATCTTCTTACCACTTTCCTTTTTAGCTAAGGCCCTAAATGCCTTGAACTTACTAAATGCCTTTTTTTTATCCTTCAAGAATGTGACCCACATCATTCTTGAGCAATCATCAGTGAAGATCATAAAATATCTTTCACCTTGAATACTTTTAGTCCTTATTGGTCCATAGAGGTCTATATGAAACAAATTTAACAAATGTTCCGCTAAAAAAGATTTGCTCTTTAAAGTTGAGGATGTCATCTTTCCCGACTGAGGCAAACCTCTCACTATCTTGGAATTACTCACTTTAACAATGTTATCAAAATTTATATGACAAAATATCCTATACCAAAGCCAATTATCATCTACTTTTGCAATTGAACAGTTGTTGACTTTAGGATTCAAGTGAAACAGGTTACCTATAGTCTGCTTGCCAGTTACAATCAGTTCACCTTTGCTCCCATATATTTTGCACATACTATTCTTAAACTCCAATGGGTATCCTCTGTCATTGAGTTGAGCAACACTCGAAAGATTGTGATTTAGTCCTTCAACCCAGTAGACATCATTTGCATTGCTCTTCCCATTAATAGAAATAGTTACCTTACCTTTTACCATGTAGGGTGAGTCATTACCAAATCTCACAACTCCGCCATCAAATTCCTTCAAAGAAATAAATTTTCTCCGGTCATGTGATGTGAACAACCACTGTCAATGATCCAATCATAAGAATTATCCATGTGATAAACTAATTCCTTTTGATCAGATGTTTCCTCTTTAATGGCTACAAAAACAATGTCTTCATTAGCATCACCCTTAGATTCCTCGTCAGTGATACCACCATCAACTGCAATAAGACAATCTCTTTTGCATTTTCCCTTGTACTTCTTAAAATTCTCTCACTTGTGCTCATTATCATCATTAGGATAGTTAGCTGCAATGTGTCCAATCTTGTTGCATGCAAAACATTTCAAAGGTAATTTACCTCTATACTTACGGTACCTCTAGGGAACCGCTTGGCCAACAATGCTTCAAGCTCAACCAAACTGTCTTCATCATCAACTTCTCTGCTAGATCTAGATTCATAACTGTGACTAGCATCTCTACTTTTCCTCATAGATGGGTTAGAAACTGAAGCTCTAAATGTAGATTCAGATTTCTGAACACTACCATCATAACCATTTAATTCAAAAGCAGTAAGCTTACCAATGTTGGATTCAAGGGTTACCTTAGTTTTGTTAATTGACTTTATCTCCTGAATGGATGCAACTCGGATAGCGTAGACCAATAGCAAGGTTCTCAACATATTACTAATTACTGTGGCATTTTCCACTTTACCACCAGTACTCTTGATCTCACCAACTATCTCTTTTATCCTCTGACCATACTGTTGGATATTCTCACCTTAAGCCATCCGCATGTCATCAAACTTTCCTCTTAGACTCTCTTCTTTGGCAATCTTCACATGTTCATCATTGCTTTAAATCTCTTCAAGTTTCTTCCATACCTCATAAGAGGTCTCCAGACCATAGACATCAACATATTCTGCATCAGACAAAGAACTGATAATAGCCTCCAGTGCTTGATTGTTTTCTTGTTGCTCTTTCTTCTGATCATCAGCCATAATCCCACTAGGTGCAACATATTGAGTACCAACATGTTCCCAGTATTGACTTCCTAGACTCTTAATATAAATTTTCATTCTATCACTCCATATTCTATAGTTCTCTCTATTAAACTTTGGACCTTCCTTCTTCATCATGTTCTACCAGATCTTTACCTCAAGTTGTTAGGCTTAGACCTTAGAGGACCTGAAGTGCTCTGATACCAATTGATGGTATGATGAAAGAATAAGGATCCGGTCAACTAATGAGAGCGGGGGGTGAATCAATAGATAGAAAACTGATATAAACTTTCACCAATCTTAGAATCAACCTCTCAAAGCAAACTCTAAACTGACCAGTTAAACCACTGAACTACAAATGCAATATTATTGTCAATTTAAACCGGTTCACTATTAAAATAGATAAACTAGTAAACAACTTGAAACTCATAAACATCCAAATACTTTACCGACATAAGTAAAACCACATTTCATATTGCTACCAGTTAACATAACATATCAAAGTAGATTAAGAAGTCAATCAATTCAACCATAGTAAACATAACCACAAAAACATTCACCACTTGACATAATATTTTTGACGTGGAAACCCAAATGGGAAAAACCACGGTGGGGATGAATACCCATAAGTATTATGAACTCTTCTGAATTTTTCCCTATTAGGAGTCAAGCCTGTTAAAGCTTTACAAAAGTCCTGTTAAGAACAAATCTTGTTAGGGACCACCCAGTTAAGGGATTGACTATAATACCCTACTAGTAGTAATACCTTGTGAGGAGTAACCTCGGTAGAGGATTTGAAATCCAAGCTAATCTAAGCTTGTTAGAGATTACCCAGTTAGGGGATTTTAACTATTGTAATTATTAGAAAACAACAGGGGTTTGTTGATCTGTTTGAATATCACTACACTTGCTTGTTCAGATCCTTTTCATGCTCCTATCTGCCTTTACACAAACTGCAGATACATCATCTAGTTCAACAACCACACTCAACTACAACTTTGCCAGCTTTGAAACAAAACAATTCATCAAACTTATAAGCAAATCAACAGGTTGGTAACACAACAAAAACCTAATTCTCTCATAGAGATTACAAACAAGTCGATTCAAGTATGACCGTTGGATTACATACTGTAGCTAGGAAATGTGGAAATCATCAAAGCAAATCAATATTAGTCATAGCTCAATCACAAAAGCAGATTGCAATGATCAATCCTAACACACTCAATAAAGACATGAAAAGCAAAACATTCAAAGCTAAAAACTAAGCAAACCAAATGCAGATCTGAATGTCTCCTTCATGCGGCTCCATTGTCCTTTTTTCTTCTCCAAATAGCCTTTGTTTGTGGATCTCATCTTCAAGTGCAAAAAAACTAATGTGAAAGCAAGATTGACATTGGCACAAGAATACTCAAAGCGTGATTGATTCGACAAAGTAATTCAAACAAGTGATTATTAGCCGAGATTGAAGAAATTCATCCAATTTATAGACAAATTGGAGAAATGATCAAATTAGCATGATTCAATTCAAATGGAAATTGTAAATCAAAAATGTCAATTATGACAAATTATGCACTTTCTATGCAAAATTGATTGATTGATAATTATGACAAATTTCTATGTCAAAATTGATTGATTGTCAATTATGACAAATTATGACAAATTGAAATGTCATTCCCATGAAATTAGGAGAAAAATAGGAGAGAATTGAAATTAGGAATTAGAAAATTGGAAAAATTAGAAAAAGAGGAAAATTAGGAATTAAGAAATTGATGAAAATTAGGAAATTAGGAATTAAGAGAAATTAGGTGAATTAATTAATAATTTGTCATTTATTAATTAATTCACAAAAAGAGGAATAATTAGCCAATTAAATAAATATTTAGTTGTGACAAGAAGACTTAGGATAAATAAATAAATAATTTAACCTAGAGGGAAAATGTCAAACAAGATTAAATGAATAAATCATAAAACCTTAGAAGATGAATTAGCAATGCAAGGATGACAATTAGGTCTTGATGAAAGATAATTGACTCGATCATGATTCTGATTAACAAAGAACCAATGTGATAAATGATTTGATTGATAAATGCGCCAATTGACGAGGAACAATGACTAATTGATCCAAATTGACATAATTGAGAAAGTCGACGATCGATGACAAATTGATCGCAAAATGACAAGATTGACAAGAATCGATGACAAAATAGATGACAAGATTGATGACAAATTGATCAAAAGACAAGAATTGATGACAAATCGATCGCATTATAACAAGATTGATAAGAGGACAAAACCCTAATTAGGATTGACGATGTCCAAAATGATGACAAATGAATACGCACATTGATGCGATAGGATAAGATTGACCAAAATCATGACTGAAGATTATTGTCGACAAGACCAAATTCGAAAGTAAGATAAATAAAGAATGCAGAAGAAGGACTCGATGCCCACAAATGATAAAGACCAAATGCATGACATAGGAGAAATGTTAATGCGATGCAAAAACCCAAAAATAAGGCAATGCGTAAATGTTAAAGTATGATTCCGCAAGCGTTGACCATTTTTAGGTGTCTACACATACAAATCTCTACACATCATTCAAGATAGCCTCGATCACTCCTTGATCATTGCTTCATCGAACTCAGTAACTCATCACGTAGTTTTCATTACATGCAATATACTTGTCATTCCAAAGATAAAAACCGTTATCTCAACATGCCAAAAACACTTTGAAACTCTTCTCATACAACATGCATACGTGTCATAATCATTACCGCTCATCATCAGATCATAAACCAATACAACCAATTCACCAAACTTAATCGGTTAGGGTTTATCAAATCAACAGGTAGGGTTTATTGGTTCAACTGTCCATTACTTAGCAATACAGGTTCACTCCACAAACTCACCTACCGGTTACAGTTCCCTTCACTATCTCTTCCTACCCGTTACAAAACAACATTATAACAATATCATTACTAGTTAATTGACATCAATGATAACATAACATCTCATTAATGCAATCTTCATGCAAATGCCAATAGCCAAGACTAGCATTAGGTGATTTTCCTATGAGAGGATCAACAATGATTTTTCGTTGGTCAATGAGGTCTTGAACAAGGTGTTTCAACTTCATGCATTTGTTTGTATGATGACCTTTGACACGATGATAAGCACAATATTAATTTTCCTTGTACCAATCAGGCTTAGGTTTTGAGTCATCAAATAGTTGTGTTTGAGGATACACGACCACGTTATGTTGTTCCATAAATTTGAAGATGACATCTACTGGTTCAGCCATGGGCGTGAACTGTCTGCAAGAGTCATTGTTACCTGAGGGTTGTGGAGGAGCCTGAGAGATGGTAATATTGTTGGTCCTAGTGGCCTATGCATTTGATGGTTGTGTCGGTGGTGGATTGTCATACGACTACAATGGCAGATAGTTGCATGTTTGTGGGGGTGGTGGCTTTGCGACCACGATCATTTGTACTATCTTACAATCAATAACCCCACCACGCAACATTTTTATTCTTCTTCCAATACCGTTGTCTATCATTACTAGGCTTATCAGAATATTCTTTATAGAGCTTTATGACTTCTTCACCAATTAAAGCTTGTTCGACAGAGGGTCCTTTGGACATGATATCATTGAAAGTACTCGCACAGTTCAGTCGAATGTGAAATGGAAGCTTTGGATGAAGATTATTTATAAAAATCATAACCAACTGAGTATCAGGATCCTTATAAGGGAGACGACCCATGAGCTCTCTCCATCGTTGAACATAATCAAGGAGGTTCTCACCACCTTTGTTTTTGGCCTGACATAAGTCAAGCATGGAGATATCATTTTGGATGTTGTAATGATATTGGGCTACAAAACATTCAAATAAATCAGCAAAAGTAGTGATGATGCCAAATGGCAATTTGGAGAACCATTCTAATGTGGAACCACTGAGACTTTTGGGAAACAGTCATAGAAGATAATTATCACACCACGACACCTCTTAACAAGCCATAAAGAATTCATTGACATGGTGATGTGGATCTCCTTTCCTCTTGTATTTGTTAATTTTTGGCATTTCAAAATGTTTGGGAAAGGGCATAGTAGTGATGGACTTTTCGAACAGGTAAGGATAGAGTTCTTTGAACTTGAAGATCCATCAGAGCTATTCTCTTGTAGTGTTTTAAGAGAAACTTTCATTTCCTCCCATTCGGTATTGACCGGGAAGGGATCAACAGAGGGTGTAGCTGATTGATATCGAGGTATCTGATGTGACATTTGTTGAGACTAATGATAACCTTGTTGGTGTGGTGGGTTCTAATAACTAGCAATGTTTTGATAACCCAGAATTTGTTGTTGATATTGGGATATCTGCAAATGGGTTGCCACATTGTTGGAGGGCACCCTATACCAAGGGGTGTCCAAACTAACTAACAAGAGAAAAAATTCAATCAAGAGGTTGTATAGGCATGTCTCCCAAAAATCCAGCCAAAAGTATTGGACATAGATGTTGGGTGCCTTTGATCCGAATAATGGATTCGGATGACCACACCTGAGTGAGAACCTGTGGTATTGTAAATTATGTTTACAAGAACAAGAGAGCATAGAATTGAAGAAAGCCAAAAAGGGATCTATTCAATTCAAAAATCTAGCATATATCAGTCCAAGGGATTTCAAGGGTCACCAACAACTCCTTGAGAATCGAAACCCAACAGTCACATCTTATTTATTTACATAATAAATTCTAAAACTATGAAATTTTCAAAAAACTATATCAAATTTTGTCCTATCTTTAACTAGGCATAACTTTCTACACAGGACTCGAAATTATGAGCCATTTAACTCGTTGGAAAGGTATCCAAGAGTTGGAGGTGAAGTCCTAAAAAAACTTGCCTATGGAAATGTTCTAAAGGACGGGCCAAACTTTCAAGGGCTAAAAATGCCCCGAAGACCTTCAAAAATGACAATTACTAACGTATAGAAAAACTAAAAAAAAATATAAAAATATTTTTCCATTGTTTCAGATTTTCTTCTGATCATTACTTCCCCCTTGGAAAGCAATGGGCTCCATTACATCAACACTCTGAATGAGATGAAGAAAATGTTCTTGAAGCTACTCCCTGGTAAACCACTTTCCTTGTTGAGCAATCTGCCCTGCTTGAACCACTTTGTACAAGTAAATATGTTGTTGTTTGAGTGTTTTCACCATGGTGTCCACAATCTAATTGCATTGGAATGGGGTAGCTTCATTTGGATTCAATTTTGTAGTGGAGATTGTTTCTGCCACATCTACAACATCTAATAATGGAGGAAAATATGGCTTCAAGAGTTCCACATTGAAGACTGGATGAAGACCCAGAAATGGAGGTAAATTAAGCTCAAAAGCATTATCACCAACTTGCTTGATGATGATGTATGGCCCATAATGCAGAGGATGAAGCTTCCTATTGGCACCCTACAATCATTCCTTCTTGATATGCAACCACACCTTGTCCCCGACTTTAAAATTATGAGGAGTACGATGCTCATCATGTCTCTCCTTATACTTCTTATTGGTGTGTTCCAAAATTTCATTAACTTGTTGTTGCAGATGATGAATTCTATCGATGAACTGGGCTGCCTTATCTTCCTCCTTACCAATATGTGGAACCAGATCAGGTTGAATAAGTGGTATGGAAACATCCATGGGTACAAGTGGCTAATAACCAAGACAAACCTCAAGTGGGTTGTGGCCAGTTGAAATGTGAATTGCCCTGTTGTAGCTATGCTGAACATATGGAAGACTTTCATCCCATGTACAGGGATGTTTTGAGTGGTACATTCGTAGGATGTGTATGATCATCTGATTCACTACCTCTGTTTGGCCATCTGTTTGAGGGTGGAAAGCAGTAGACTTTGTTAATTTTGTGTCCATCTTTTCCCATAGTGTAGACCAAAACTTACTAAGAAACCTGTTGTCCCTATCTGAGATAATGGTATTCGGCAGACCAAAATGAACCCAAATGTATTCAAAGAATAGCTTTGCAGTGTCCTCTACAGAAATTTTTTTTACATGCCACTATTACCGCCATTTTTGAGAGCCTATCTACCACAACATACACACAATCATGGCCTCTTTTGGTGGTAGGAAGACCAGACATAAAGTCCATATAAACTAAGTGCCAAGGTTTTTCAAGAACAGGAAGTCATGAGTACAGCCCAAGTTTATGATTTGCAGGTTTAGCAATAGCACATGCGGTACAAGCTTGAGTATATGAAATAACATCATTTCGCAATTCTGGCCAATAGTAATATGAAGTATAGAAGTAGTCTTACCTATACCAAAGTGACCAGCAACCTTACTATAGTGAGCTTCCCATATCAACTTTTTGCGTTCTACATTGGGCACATAGATTTGGCCAAGGTGACAAAGCATTTCATCCTACAAATAGAAGTCATTCACTTGATGTCCCTTCACCAATTAATTATAAACATCTGCAAATTCAACATCATTCTCATACAAGCAAGCCCAGGCTTCAATTAGATGACCACATGAGTTCAAAACCATACTTATGGCTGCAATTGGAGGCCTCCTCAAACAGTCTGCTACTTTGTTAGTACTTCCCTTCTTGTGGGGAATATTGAGTTGAAATTGTTGAAGATATGTTGACCATCATTGATGTCGATCATTCTGCAACTTCCCTCATGTTTGCAAAAATTGAAGGGGTTTGTGATCTGTGTGCATGACAGTCTCCTTACCCAAAATATAATGTTTCCACTGCTTACAGGCTTGAACAACAGCATATAGTTCCTTGTCATAAGTGGCATACCAATGGACTATATCAGAAAATGTTTGACTGTGATATGCAACTGGATGACCATGTTGCATGAGGACTGCCCCTAGAGCATATTCTGATGCATCTATTTGTATTTCAAATGATTGTTGCAGGTCAGGAAGAGATAAAACTGGTGCAGAACATAACCTTCATTTTATCCCCTTGAATGCTTCTTGTTGAGTACTTGTCCATTTAAACTTTTCTATTCCCCCCCCCCCAATGATTGATTTAGAGGCCAAGACAAATGGGAAAATCCTAACACAAATCTGCGATAAAAGTTTGCCAACCCAAGGAAACTTCATAACTCTATGAGATTTCTAGGAGACGGACAATCCTTAATCACTTGTATCTTCTTCGGATCAATATGGACACCCTCACTATCAATAACATATCCTAAGTATCTAATACTCTGCATACCAAAGGAGCAATTTTCTTTGTTTGCATAAAGCCCATGATCTTATAAAGTTGAGAGAATTTTTTCCACATGTTACAAATGTTCCTCCCAAGTTTTGCTAAAGATGAGTATGTCATCAAGATATACCACCATGGAGGAATCAATGAATGGTCTAAGTATATCATTCATCATCCTCATGAATGTTGTTGGAGCATTTGTTAGACCGAAAGGCATCACTAGCCATTCAAATAATCCCTCTTTAGATTTGAAAGTTGTCTTCCACACAACGGCTGATTCAATTGGTACTTGATGGCAC
Source organism: Cryptomeria japonica (assembly GCF_030272615.1). Classification (NCBI taxonomy): domain Eukaryota; kingdom Viridiplantae; phylum Streptophyta; class Pinopsida; order Cupressales; family Cupressaceae; genus Cryptomeria; species Cryptomeria japonica. Next base: position 371,909,244 of record NC_081405.1, read on the forward strand.
CCTAATTTCAAATCAATTTTGGTGAAGAATTGGGCCCCTCTAAGCTGGTCCAAGAGGTCATCTATTAGGGGAGTGGATACCTATTTTTGACTGAAATTTTATTCAAGGCCCTATAGTCAATACAAAGTCTCCAGGTTCCATCCTTTTTCTTTGCTAGAACAATGGGGCTGCCATAGGGTGATAAACTTGGACGAATATGTCCCTTCTCAATCAATTCTTGTATTTGCCTCTTAATCTCATTATTCTCTAATACTAACCTATGGTAGACTAGTTCATTAGGTAATGGAGTTCCTGGTATCAAATCAATAGTGTGTCTCACTTGGCAGTGTGTAGGTACCCCAGTTGGTAACTTAAACAAATTTTCATATTTCATCAAAATTTGATCCATTGATATTTTCTGCAGTGTTGTGGTGTTTGTGATGGTATGGGAATTATAAACTGATTTCCTTTCTTCTTCAAAATGAATCATCAATAAAATGAATGTTCCCATTTTGGCAACCAACCTCTTACATTGCTTGGCACTAATCAAAGAGGTAGTGTCTGCAGGGCTTACCTCTGGTATTCGATATTTCTACTCACCTAATCGGATGGTCACACTGTGAGGCCTGGACTCATAAACACCATGTTGTTGGTACATATATGGTTGTCCCAACAGAACATCACAAACATCTAAGGGATCCACATCACAAATTACCTCATCTTTGAAAGGCTTTATGGAGTATGAAAGGCGACACTGTTGGTGTACCTGGATATCTCTCCCTTGACTAACCCATCCCATTGAATAGGGTTGCAGGTGGGTTGTTATTTTTAGATTCAGTCTCTTCATAGTCTCTGGTGATATTAGGTTCTTTTGACTTCTGCTATCAATGATAAAGTGCAGGCCTTTTCCTCCTACCCACATCTATGAATGGAACAATCTCTCCTCATCCTCTTGGGGCAATATCCTTGTAGTAGCTATTGTGGCATATGGATCAGCCTCAATGACCTGTTCATGACTTCCTTCTATGCAATTTTAAGCCACCTTAGATTCTGCCTTGTCTTCATGAGTCTCCATCATTAAGCTTTTTATGGTCCTACAATCTTTTGTATTATGAGAGGGACTCTTATGGAATTCACACCACATACCGTTCTCTTGTGTCTTCTTCATACTCCCTATCTTTTTTGTTGGTGAATTGGGAGAGGATTCCTTAGAGGTTTGTTTCCATGTAGTTTTGCCACCTTCACTCTTCCATCTGTTGTTTGCAAAATTATCCCTCCACCCTTTCCATTTGAATTTCTCCTCAATTTTGGTAGCAAATTTATATGCACTAGGTAAAGTCTCTATGTTTAGGAATTCCATTTCGATTTGGATGTACCTGTGGAGTCCACTCTAATATTTTAAAACTTGGTACTTCTCACAATCTTTGATGCCAAGCTTTGCTGCTAAGGCATGAAACATATTAGTATATTCCGAAACAGTTTGGTCCTTCTTTTATCAAAGCAATTGCCACTGCATATATTTTTGTTCATATGTATCAATAGGAAAATATTCTTCCTTTATGTGCTCCATGAATTCTCCCCATGTGGTTTTTTGATCAAAAATAAAAGTGCTACCATTTTCTGCTACCTAGGATGCTAACTTCGCTTCCCATGAATCTTTCACATGATTTTCAGCTTTGAGGAGAGCGAAATTTATCTTCTCTTCATCTAAAAACTGATTGACAGAGAAATATCTTTCCAGTTTTGAAACCCAATCATCAACAACATCTACATTGATCTTTCCTTGAAATGTGGGTATATCAAAATTCACTTGCACCTTGAATGGCGTATACCATGTGAATGGTGGGTTTGCTTGTGACCCATGACTTTCTAGTATTTGCTTGAACTGCTCCATCATTTCTTCACGTTGTTTTGTTAGTGCATCTGCAACTAATGCTTTAATGTCATCGTCTATCTACAACTTAGCCATCTGCGATCATGTGCGTCTCAAAGGAAGGTAGTATGAAGGATTCCTTGTTTCCAAACCCAATCTTTGATATGTTGATCGCGTGTGATATGACATATAGGAGCGAACTTTCTCTGATACCACTGATCCAAATTATGGATTCGGATGACAACACCTGAGTGAGAATCTGCGATATTGTAAATTATGTTTACAAGAACAAGAGAGCATAGAATTGAAGCAAGCCAAAAAGTGATCTATTCAATTTGAAAATCCAACATATATCAGTCCAAGGGATTCCAAGGGTCACCAACAACTCCTTGAGAATTGAAACCCAACAATCACATCTTATTTATTTACATAATAAATTCTAAAACTATGAAATTTTCAAAAAAACTATATCAAATTTTGTCCTATCTTTAACTAGGCATAACTTTCTACACAAGACTTGAAATTATGAGTTGTTTAACTCATTGGAAAGGTCTCCAAGAGTTGGAGGCAAAGTCCTGAAAGAACCTGCTTGTGGCAACATTCTTAAGGACAGGACAAACTTTCAAGGGCTAAAAATGCCCTAAAGGCCTTCAAAAATGACAATTACTAACATATAGAAAAACTAAAAAAATATTAAAAAAAAATTCCACTGTTTCAGATTTGCTTCTGATCAGCCTTGGTCCTATTTTTTTTCTTGTTCAAAATCTAGGACTAATTGTCCCTATTTTCTCTACAATCTTATAACCCCCTCTTCTATCAAATCTAAACTTGCACACATGAATATAGGGAAACATGGTTGTGTTGTATAGGATCTTACCTAATTCAAATCTCGTGTTGGTTTTCCTACCTCCACAACAAATATCATTGTTGTAAAAGGGATCGTATCCTTAGTAGGATAAAGGTTAAACAATAATGTTAATATTGAAATGACAAGATTATACCTTAGGAATGAAAATGGTGGTGATGTAATTCTCTTTAGACAAGTCCTTAAAATGTCAATACAATAACATGATCATAAACATAATCAATCATCAAATCATACTTGAATGTTGAAAATTTGTAGTTCGATGCTCCTTGTACTTAGATCTAACCTTTAATGATGTATAATGTGATTTATTTTTCTTAAAACTTCCTAATCTTGTGAATGAAAAAATATGTGCTTTATATATGGATCACAAGGTATTTTTAAGTTTTAGGCTAACATAAAATGGTCAAGTACAAAAATTGAGGCCAAATCCCCCAACATGAAGGTTGGAACTAGAATTGGCTAAAATTTTAGTAAATTTTGGCTAAACATTATTGCTAGTCACCCTAGTCACACCAAAATAGGGTTTTTGAAAGGGAACATAAGTATAAAGGTTTGTAATGATAGATCTAGTCCTAATTTAATATTTGACAATAGTTAAATTACAGGTTGATAATTAAATTATAGGGTAGGGTAGGGCCCAAATAGGCTTACAATGATGTAGGAGAAAGAACACTTAAGGCACCAAATAGAGTGAAATTATAAAGGATTACAATTTATTACACTATACCTAGGTCATTGAATATTTTATTGAGGTATTTATCTCATTGTAAAGAATTACAAAACATATTAACATCCTATCTAATCCTACCTCTCACCTTACCTATATAAGAAAGACCCTCTCATTGTATATTTTATATTCGATCAATCTTGCATTGTTTAAGAAATATATTCTTGGTATTCCCTCTTGTGGAAGTTATTTTGATCTTATAGAGACTTTGGGGGTATTGAGAAGTCGCCAATATACTCCTATAGGCACCGACTAGCCTTATTCAACTTCTTTTAGAATGGTTCCAAAATCAATAAATATAAATGATCATTTCCTTCATGTTTAACTTATTAGGGTTTTTGTATCTTCATGGAGTTTAAGGAAAATAGGGGGCATGAACATGATAATATTTATTTATCAATCCTTTATCTATTTTGGATGAATAAATGTTGTGCAATTTATTATTTCTGTATTGTTAAAATTTCAAGGGATCATACTTGAATTTGATGAAGTGTAAATAATATTTATCCATGCATTTAATAACATGTTAGTTATCCATATTTTAAGAGTCTGTAGTATTATTTACAAAAGTATTCATCTAATGCTTGTTGATAGGATTACCCATCCGAATCTTGTGGAGATCAAAGTGGGGAAGGTTGGTTATAGCCTTGTTTGTTGGCCTTGTCTTTATTATGATTATAGGACAACATATTGTCTAAATCTTCTAATCCCTAGGTTTAAGAAATATATTTTCTCTTAGAAATAAGTTACAAGAAAAAAAACCAACATCATTGTTGGCTATAGGTTCATGATATAGTGTTTTGTTTGAAGGATGGCTTCTAGTATAGTTAAAAAGAAGATGACCAACAATATGATAAATAAGAGTATTTAGATTTCCATAGTTCAAAATAATTGTTGTAATTGTTTCTAAATTACACTGTGAATTTTTATTGCATCAACATTTTGGATCAAACTCAATGATCCATCATTGGGATGAGATAGTTGTAGGCAAAATGATAGGAAACTATTTTTTGTTGTCCAAAAAAAGATACAAATTGCTACAAATCTCTATTGCATTCTTTAGTCAAGATTTTATAACATATGGACTAATTAACCTTAATTATTATAATCAAATTAGACTCTTAGATTATAGAGTCTACTCATTCCTAAGGAATAGGAAGAGGATTAGTTTATCAAAAGGACACAAATAACACAAAACATTCAAAACAAGAATCCTATTACAGGGAAAACTTTAAGAAACCCCCCCCTCAGACAAGGTGTAAAAACCTGGCGAAAGGTGTATAATTGCTGAAGAAAATATTAATTTTACTAGCAAAATTTTGCGGTTTACGGAGAAAAAATTAAAATCTCCATTGGCGAATCATTCGTGATCACTCAAAGTTTGTGAAAAATCTTGGTGAATTGTAATGTTTTTAAAACCAAAAAAAATATTTGCATGGGCGAATTGTAATGTTTTTAAAACCAAAAAAAATATTTGCATTAGTGATTTCAACTTATTTTCAAACCATTAAAAAATATATATTGGTGATTTCAACCTATTTTCAAACCATAAAAAAAAATATTGGTGATTTCAACCTATTTTCAAACCATAAAAAAAAATATTGGCGATTTCAACCTTTTTCCAAAACATTAAAAAAATATATTGGCGAATAAAAATAATTTTCAAAGCATTAAATTAATTCTATGGGTGAATTAAATCTTTCATTGATCTAGAATTTTTAAGGCTTTTTGAAATAGCAATAGGTAGTGTGGATGATACCCAAATGATTCCATACTCGGAAGATTGTGGTGATAAGGGAGAAAATGTGCGAAAGAGGCCCATTCTAGAGGTTAAAGATGAAGTTAAATTTGCAAAAAGGCTTCCTATTATGCACAGGAATGCGGAATTTTTGTTAGTCTGGAATCATATTAAGGATGCACCTCATTGTAATTGGTGGGTGGATTACTTAATGGAAGAGGGTTTTGAGGTCCCGAAAAACTTATCGATCATACCGATGGATAAGATACAGGAAATCTTGAATGTTCACAAAGGAATATATATTTTACATATATATACACATATAATGGCAGGGATACAAAAGCTGAGATGCATGTTGATTATAGGTATGAGGAAATGCTAACTTTATGGAGGAGGGAAAACATATACATGATAGAACACCTCCATATTTATTACATAAACATTCATAGCATATAAAATCATAAGAGTATTAAGAATGAAAGGATCAAACACCACAATAGATAGGAATACAACATAATTAGTAAAACATGCATGTAAATCGATTAAAGGGAATATATTTTGAGGATCCAATTCCATTATAGATGTTATAGACAAAGAAGGAAGAACACAATCTAAGGTTGGGTAGGTGAGATCAAATATATACAACACAATGAAATCCCAAACCCTAAACAAGATGTAATAATGAAACACAAATGAGGGTAGATCCAAACTCTAATCAAATCTAATATAAAAAGAATGCAATCATAAAATCAGATCTCAAAAAAATCACATTTTCATAATTAAAGGCAAACAAGAAAACATATTCACCCACAATGAATCAACTATTATAATTGGAAGGTCACTTCTTTTGTGACATCTCCATATTGATGCAAGTATCATGGTATAATAGACTATACATGTGATCTCTTATTGAGACAATAATCATATAAACAAGCAAACATTCTCATCCACAATGAATCAACTATTATATCAATCGAAGGATCACTTCTATTATGACATCTCCCTATTTTTATTACTTATGGAGGTTGTACTTATTCACAACTCACGGATTTGACACAAAGGAGATAAATAAGCTACAAATCATATTTGTGTAGATATTATATAATCACTTCCATAATACAATGTTCAGAGATCCAAAATTTGCAACTCAAAATCTTGAAGTATAATATTCAGACTTCTATATTGCTCTATAAAATTATAAATAGTTACAAAATACTCATGTTACCATGTATCTTTCCTATAAATGACTAAGACCTATGACTCAATAAACCTAAACTTTACAAAATTTCTCAGCCCCTTCCTACATGATCATGGTATTCCTTTTATAACCAAGGAATGAAAACAAGCTACTGATCACTTAGGAAACTAGAAACTGGAGCAGCAACTGAAACTCTGACTTGGCACCTTTGTCTATGGGTATTCAGAATAATGTCTTTAACTCAATGAAGGTCATCCATAGTTGTCATAGTGAAATCAAGATGCCTTTTCAAACACTTATCCTCCCTATTAGCATCGCTTAGGTGCCAGGTCATTCTACTCCTCAGAACATACAAAAACAAAATAATCATTCAAATTTCAATATGGGCCCTTTAGCCCTTGTTCATAATTATTTCCCATATGGATACTTCCTTATCTGTAGGCCAAGCAAACTTCTTAACCTCCTCTAACTATCCAACAACCTCATTCTACCGAGCATCAGTTATAGCCTGTGCATCAGCAACAAACTTTAAAAAATCCACCTCAACCTTGTATAGTGCGTCCATCACTTCATTAAAACCAAGAATATCTATGTCATTGCCTAGGTGGAGTAAAGTCTTTGTATTTTCTACTATCATCTCCAATTCATATTTATAAACATCCAATTGCTTCATATTTCCCTCTTTGTCATATATGGTAGGAACAAAAATGCTATAGCCATCAACAAATTTCTATAGTTTTGCCTTTATTAGCTAGTCCTTGCCCTTGAAAAATGAAAACAAAGAGTTCACAGTGCCTACAATCTTCTTGGTGTTAGTTATTTTCTCTGGTAGGTCATCCCTGTAAACTATAGCAACTTCCAATTTATCCATTAATTTATTCCTTCCTGACCATACATTGAATAATGGTTCCAAAAATGAAATGGTAGAAAAACACACATCACCAGCTTCCTTCAGACAAATGTGGAAGTTATGAACATCTTTAATTTCACCTTTTAACATATCAATTCTATGTTGGAGAACCTCCAACAAAGAAAACACCCATTTGTCATTTCTGGTTTCCTCCAACATCTCTATCCTCCCAGCATACTCCTCAAGTTGAATCTTGATCTAGTTAGGAAATGCAACCTCAATAGAAATAGGAACAAACTCCTCAGGTACATTGGTGGGAGCATCCACCATCTTTGTAGTATGGCCAATTTTTCAATCAGCTCCTTGATTTGTTCCTCCACCGATGCACTCTTCATTATCTCTTCTTCATACTTCTTTGCAATTACAACTAGCTCCTTATATGTTTCAGAATATATTTTCTGCAAGTCCACTATTTTATCTTTTCATATAAGAGACGTGTCATTGAATTTGCAATTTTATTATCCCCAGTGTCTTGCAGATTCCAAATTAATTTGTCTCCCCTTCTCTCCCCTTGAATATTCATGAGATGGGGCTTCTGTGTGGCAATGGCAAGTGACCAGATTGCAAGTCTCTTGGATTTGGGATCAAATCTTGATCCTCTTACAAAATCTCCTACATCAACCTCTGATCTGAAAAGAGGATCTGATTGCCTTTTGATTTGATCAATAATGAAGGTGGAGTGAATGTCCCACCCAAGCAACAATAGCATTCCACTATTTTCTACAAGTAATCTTTCTTGTTCCACTGTTAAATCCTCGTTGTTGGGATCATACTGCTGGAGGGATTGAACAATTTGTTCATTTTTCTCTTTACCTCCCTCTCCCAAATCCAATTCTTTTCTCAATTCATTCTACTTAAGTTTGATTAGGAAACTTTTGAACTCAACTATTTTTTATGAAATAACCATCTTCCATAAAAGACTTTGATAGCATAATCCTTTCATCCATGTGAGTAGCCAGAGGTAAATCCACTTCTCCCACTTCTTCTTCAGTTGGCTTCTCCCTAAGCTTCTATTTGATAGCTTGAAAGTATTTACCTTTCTCAACAACCACTGCCTTAGAAAGGTCATTCCTTACCAATGCTCCATGTTGCTCAACCTTTTGTCTTTTCACAGGTGGTTCCCTCACAGATTCCACCTCATCACCACTCTCAACATCCATTACCATTTGATCAACAGGCATATTTCCTTGAGAGGACAATTCATCCTCTGACTCTTGTGGCTCCTTTTGTCCTAGAATTTGAGCCATTAAGTCCTCATAAGCATTGAGAATCTTCTCCAATCTTTCAAAATAACCCTCTTGATGATACAAACCAACAAAAGTGGGGTCACTCTCTTTGAATTCTTGTTCTAACCTTATCAAATTACCTCATTTCTTTCTCTCTTGCACAACAGTCCTTTCCATCAAATTCCTAACTACATCATCTTCATCAAGAGGCTCATGATGTTTCCCTTGTACCCAAGGTTTCATTCTCTTTAGTGCAAGTTTTATAAATTGCTCAAGGTCCCAAAACCTAGAATAAGAAGTTACCATTCTGTATTATTTTAACCAATTATTAATTTCATACAAGGTTTTTTTTGTCAATGGTAAAGTCAGAAACTACCCAACATAGGCAGAAAAGTGCCCTTTCTGTGAGGTAATAAATATTCTTTATCAACTAAAGTGAGCTGCCAAATGAATTCAATTATGGCTAATCTCATTGGAAAAAAATTTGGTAAAATGTGTGGGGGTTGAGGACACCCATATAACCTCATGACAGTAAAATTACCAAAGAAATAAACACCCCCCTAGTTATGAGTAATGGGAACCCAAAATGAAACATAGCTAATTTACCTTCTTTGTTCTCTGTGTAATTTTGCAGGTAGTACAGATTTTGCATGGATTTTGAGAACAAATTTTTCATCATTAGGGATAAACTGTTGTGGCCTCAAAAGCCTCCTCACACCTAGGATAAGTCTTTCTTTCTTTGTTCCTAACATATCTGTGATAGGTAAAACAATCCAATTTTGAAAATAAAGAAAAGAGGAATTGTTAGTGCTACTATTCTACACCTGTGTCCACTTTTATACTAGCATAGGCATGTCGAACTCCACTCTTTCCAGTACCAATTCTTTGTCCATCTTATCCGCATTGTAGTAAAAAATCAAGTGCATCAATATGGAATAATGTTTGAAATTAATGACAGAAGCATTCTTCTGGATATCCACCAAGGGGTCATGGATGTGTTCGACCAAATATCTCATATAATCATAATCTGTATTAACTTTTGGGTGTTGGATGTTCATTGCCATCATCAGAAGCTCAACTGGTACCATACTACTCCCATCCATCCCCAACACCTTACATAATCCATAAACTATGCACTTCATATAGAAATGAAAAGTACTCAAATCAAATGACTCCTCCACATTTCAAGAATTGGAATCAAAGACCGGCTGCCAGACCTAGGCATGCATTGGGGAATTGTGTGCTTCTTCAAAACATTCTTATGATTCTTGTAATCCTCCTTTTCTCTATCTAGGTCTATATCCATGCAAGTTGCACCAGATATCTGGAAAGCTTCAACATAACTAACCCTATTAATGGTAACTAGGGCGGATTTATCCTTCTTTTGAATTACCCTAGTTATAGGGCAATATGCCTTCACCAACTCTCTAACCAGGTCCACATCGATGTATACATCAGGAACAACTAGTTTAGCCATGTTCAAGTCCCAAGGATTAGACATGGGAACTCCCTTTACCCTATTGTTCCAGAACTATGAAAACATATAAGTGCTAGAAATATCAGGGGTCTCCAGGTTTCTACACCGGTTGCATGTGTCTTTCCAAGCATACTCATTCATGGACAACCCATTAGATGTCCCTAGCATAAATTTAATAAATTCTTCTAAATACTTCATCTCTTTGGTTGATTTCCTCCTCGATGCCTGAGAACTATTTCTACTCATCTTCTTAAAGAACACAACTTCAAATTCTGCATAATTACAGCTATACCAGAGAACTTGACACCTTCACAACCCTAGGGTCTACAGCTTGTAGTTTCAAAGAGAAAGCTACCACTTACACTATCAACACTCAAACCAAGGCTCATAAATCATTGCGAGTGTGCAAAATCCTTAACACAATCTTCCCTTTATAATTTTTTAGCCTTGAAAGAACTGGTCCTCATCTCGTCCATTAAAACTTTAAAACAGCAAACTAGTCGTAAAAACAATAACATCATAATGAGTTGTATGCAAAACTTAGAACCTATCTTAGAATGAAATTTCACTTTAGTATTTACTCAACAAAAGGCACCAAAACAATCCACATGTCCATTTGTCATTTGTCCTGACCCTTTGTTTCCATACACCTCAGCAGTCCCCATCAAGTCATTAAAACACATGGCACACGGTCGTTAGCCCTCTACCTAAAAGACTGCCCATTAGAAAATATCATGACCTAGAGACAAGCCTTATGGCTCTATCTCCAGCTCGCAAGCTCAAAATGCTAAGCCTTCATAACCTTCAGATCTAGCGACTGAGGGCAACTGAACCGCCACTCACCAATTCTCGACCTCAAAACGTTAAGTCCTCATCACCACAGCAACCTGGAGATAGTGGTAACTTTAACCCTTGTCGCGTACTCGCCAACACAAAATTGTTTATCTCTTAACCACTAGCACTTCACTTGCAAGCTTGCGGCTTGATCACCTCTTCAGACATTTAACCTCGCGAGCTGGCGATAACCATGAAACTTAACCACAAACTATCTAGTCACCAGTTCGTGACCTAAAAATGATAACATTAAACAAACATGAGAGCTAGCGACAACTATATGAAATGACTTACTCACTAACTCTTGCAGCTATAATGCATGACATCAGACCAACTCAAGACCTCGTGACCAAAGCAATTTCATTAACAATCTCTAGCTTGCTAACATAAAATGCTAACACCCAAAAATATAGAGACCTCGCGATGTAAACCCAAACCAACTTGTCACCAACTCGTGGCTTGATCACCTCTTTAGATATTTAACCTTGCGAGCTAGCAATAACCATAAAACTTAACCACACATGCTAACATTAAACAAACATGAGAGCTAGCAACAATTGTATGAAATGACTTACTCGCTAACTCTTGTAGCTATAATGCATGACATCAGACCAACTCGAGACCTCGGGACCAAAGCAATTTCATTAACAATATCCATCTTGCTAACATAAAATGCTAACACCCAAAAAGATAGAGACCTCAAGATTTAAACCCAAACCAACTTGTCGCTAGCTCGTGGCTTGATCACGTCTTCAGACATTTAACCTCGCAAGCTGGAGATAACCATAAAACTTAACCACAAACTATCTAGTCAATATCTCGCAACCTAAAAATGCTAACATTAAACAAACATGAGAGCTAGAGGCAACTGTATGAAATGACTTACTCGCTAACTCTCACGAAAATAATGCATGACATCATACCAACTTGAGACCTTGCGGCCAAAGCAATTTCATTAACAATCTCCAGCTCGCTAACATAAAATGCTAACACCCAGAAAGCTAGAGACCTCGCGATTCGAACCCAAACCAACACTCACTAACTCGTCACTTAAAATGTTAAACATAAAATTGATCCCCAAGTTAGAGATGAAACATAAAACATGTCTAACCGACCGTTTGACCACACTTGATGATGACATGGACAAATAAAGAGAGGAAAACTCATATTTTCAATGCACGACAACTAGCCAACAAATGCAAAAAACAAACTCAAAAACCTAATTAACATGAACATGACCAAAACTCGGGAAAAGACACTTCCATAAAACCAAAGGATAAACCCACGACATGAATCTAAGCTCGACATGACTTAGCCAAAAAAATTGCACTCCTAACAGGTGTGACCATTGAAGTCAGACAAACTTTGTCTAGTCTTCCCGATATGAATGGTATTGGGGATTTTTGAATTTGGATAATTTGAAGAAGGGAATATATCATATTTTAAGATGAAGATTATGATCATAGAGGACATTTTGAGCCTTGGAGTTGGCATTTTGAAAAAATGGAAAAAATATTGTTCTAACATCATGTTAAGCATTTAATGTAGAAAGGTTCTAACAGTTATGCAATATAAATAATTCAATAGATCTTGTTACACAAATTGTTGCATTTCATGTTAAGCATAATGTGGAACCAATTTACCAAAGATAATAGATATTCAAACTTCATGCAGAACTAAATATATTTTCTTACCTCTAAGAGTCAAGACTCTAAATTTCTAAAACTATAACTAAAATATATAGTAACAGTCAACATGCAGTTACAAACAACTATCAGAAACTAAATTCTAATTGTTTACTAATAATTCAAATTCACAATTAAAAATATGAAATAAGTATCCATTCTGAATGACAATTTCAAGGAATAAAATATAAAAAATCATCAACAACAACTATAGTTTTGTTACTTGTAAATTGTAATAACTAATATGACTCAAGAAGTGTAGTATAAATACTTAAAAACTGACTGCTAATTCACTTCAGTGATTCAGTTTGGACTCTAAGGCTTCTACATCCCAAATGGACTCAAGATCCTGAACCTGACTAGTACTAACAAGTCCATCTTCATTCTAAGTCGGGTATTCAAAGATTTCTTTGTCTTCAATTTCATGTTGACTCTAAGATCCATCATTTGTCTCGGCACTAGCAATAGCACCACCAGCTTTTGAGGTGTTGTACAGCCCTAGTCTTTCACGCATGGAATTCCAGATTGCTAGTGCCCTATCATAAGAAAAATCTCTGACATTATACTGAGTTATAAACAACCTCAAGCAAGTTTCCAAATTTTTGTCTAGTTTGTTTCTAATCTTTGATTTCAAAAGCTCTAATGCACTAAAAACTCTCTCATCTTCCACCGACCCCAATATCATTGTTTGACATAAATCAGCAAGTTTGAAATATTCTGGTATTGAAGTATGCAATACTTCACTCTGATCTATCCTTTTCCAAAGCTTTGTTATTGATCCGGGTTCAAATGGATTCTCGAAGTTTTCTAATTGTTGTTTCATACACAATTTAAAGCATTTACATTGTTTTTTAAGATGATCTGAATTTAAAATTCTTTCTATTGGTTGTCCATTGCAATTTGCATCTTTTGAAAATGTCAATATCAATTCCTCTAGTTTTTTATGAAACACCTTTGCATCATTTCGATTATTTCCAAATGAATGCTAAAATTGAGGATACACACAACCCATGGCTTCAAGTATTTCTTCTTGAGAGAATCTTTCATGAATATCGGTTGAAAGTTCGTATGCAATAGACTTCAAATTATCACTAATAGATTTAACAATCTTGTCCAAATCTTCCTTTTTAACTGGTAGTGCTCTACCTCGTTTTCTCATCTTAGATTGGTGCATTGGTATCTGAAATCCTTTTACAAAGGCACATAACTCATTTTTTGCATTGAAATGTAAAAAAAATTCAGCATGATTCAAATCTGTAAGTATTTGCCACCTAAATAAATTTGGGCTTCACCCTATTAGATATGAATATAGACCATCCAGGGCCAAGCATGTCATTTTACATAGAGTGTTATACTCATTGATATACATAGTTCTGTCTTGGGCTTTCTTAACAAGTTTGTTCATTGAATCCATCATGGGGAGAAGACTAGCTAAAGTTAACAAAGTCTCTATATCACTTAACTTATGTAAGAGATCAAGAGCTTTGTCTATTGCGAGGCGTTGCTCGTACATTAGTCCAATCAAGGATTGATATTATGTTAGAACTCATTATGTTGGTCCATGCAAGGAGATCCATCTAGTCTCAACATCCCTGAGAAGCTTGTTTCCTGTTGTTACTCCCTCAGCAAAAATCTGAAATTCTGCAAAATGTTTAGGACTTTGGCAGAAGTATGAGTGGAGCTCGTGGACCAGATATTCAACTTTTGACATTGTAGGGAAATTGCTTACAATTCTATATGCTAAATTCATTGGATGGGCCATGTAGTGAAAGCCAAGCATGTATGGTGCAATACTTGTTTGTAATCTTGTGCAAAGACTGGTCCTTTAACCTTGCATTATTGCAGCTCCAAGACATACCAACTTCTTGGCAATTGTCAAGTCATCCATACCAGCAATTTCATTCAAAGCTTTCTTAACTTTCAAATATAATTTTTTTGTTGTTGAATTGCCCCTCATTTTACGAACACAAAGTAGATGAGCTCGACGGATATGTTCTTTTATGGTATACACATGCATATAGACCCAAGCAGTGTTATCTACCATAGTAACTTCATCTATGGATAATGAAATGAATTTGACTCTTTTACACTATCCTGTAAATTTTTCTTTTCCACCTTAGCGAGACAATTTTCCATTTCCCATCTAGCGTTTATTGACCAATGTGACATGGGATAGTGAGGAACATTCAAAAAAGATAATAAATTATTATATTTAGGGAAATCTTTCATAGGACGCCCTCTGGACAAAATATGAAAAATAACACTCATCTGAATAGTCTTTTCCAGGTTTGCATCTTTCGCTGCATGTTCAAGCCCAACCTTGATTGTATTTCCACATTACCAAACAGTGTCATTTTGTGGTTATGCTCTTCATATTTCATGGCATACTTAACATGAAGACATTCTTCCTTTGATTTCCATCTTACTACTGGTGTTTCCTTTCTGTCTATAATCTATTTTTCATAAACCTTACCAATATGCTTCTCTATGGTGTCAAGCTTTAGTTGCAACTTCTTTCTTTTAGTTTTCCAGATACAAATCTTACACTTGCATTATGTTGGTTGTTTATCATTGTTTGGGACCGGTTCAATGAATGGGTACTTTGCTACCTAATCAAGCTTAAATCTCCTTATCACTTCCCACTCCTACCCCATTTTTTACTTTTCTTCCTACCAACATCATGTTCAGTGCTAGCATTTTCATCCAAGTGAATTATCTCATTGTGGGTATCCCTTACAACATCTTCTCTCATGTTGGTATTGTCATCCTCATTTGATGCATTTAACTCAATGACAATCCCACCTTGTGGTGGTGGTGAGCTACTGTGAATGGCTTCTGCAACTATAGAAGTTGATGGACCAGAAACTTTGCCAATTCCAAAGTAAGACTTTATGGTAGTATCTCTAAGTTTTGGGTGTTTTAATGGCCTCCCAATCCCTTCACTGCCCTAAGGAGTCTTACCCTTATCTGGCCTCTCAATCCCTTCACTTCCCTGAGGAGTCTCACCCTTGTCTGACATCTCAATCCCTTCACCACCCTGAGGAGTCTCAGTCTCACCCTTGTCTGACATGGCAATCCCTTCACTAGACTGAGGAGTCTGAGTCTCACCCTTGTCTGACATCTCAATCCCTTCACAACCCTAAGGAGTCTCACCATTGTCTGACATCTTGACCTCTCACTACAAATTAAAACTAATACTATGAAGTCTGAAGAAATGATTACTCACCTTTACGCTTTCTCAATTCTCTAAATCAGGAATAAGGAATGCATGGGCCTCTATTGCAGGATTGTAACTCTAGCCCTTCGCCCTACAATCAACTTCAAGGTTCCAACTCAAATTGTGCAATGTGAATCGAGAGCTCCCAAATTTATTAATCAGACACAAACAAATTGTAAGGAAGATTGTTTCAAACTTTCAATTGTATTTATATCAATCTATGATTCCATTTTTGGAGAATTTCCGCAGGTTTTTCAAAATGCATCTTATTGGCCCTCCGATTTGTATGTAGGTGTCATACTCTATATGCATTGGAATTTGGCGAAATGGGTCCTCAAATACCTATAATGTTTTATTGGCCCTCCAATTTGTATGTAGGTATCATACTCTATATGCATTGGAATTTGGTGAAATGGGTCCTTGAATGCTTGTAATATTTTAATTGGTATTGGCGAATTGGGTCTCATTATGCTTAATGTAAAATTTAACAATTGGTGAAATGGGTTGGTGTGTGCAATGAATATTTTATTAACCATTGGCGAAATAGGTCTTGGGTACAGTGTCATGTTATTTTTTTTGGCGAATAAGGGAGGTGATCTAATACCAATGTCCAAGTGATTCTAGGTGAATAAAACAAGCATCCAGGTGAAACGGTATGTGGTCAATGGCAAATCTGAAATAAATTGGACCATTAACGCCGAAATTCTAGGCGATTTGGTCATCGTGTTGTCCAATACTATTCGCCAATTCCAGGAAAATGGAATCGCAGAATTTGCCAAAAGGCAAATATTCGCCACTAAAAAACACTCTGGAGGGTAGCTTGTCATCCCTATAGTGTTACTTATGACTTGCAGCATTGATTGAACAAGTGGGCGTATAGATGATGATAGCATCGTGTAATTCATGCCCCCAGTTAAGACTTGTGTGGTAACAATGGAGGGATAGCCTAGCATTCTGGTGGTCCATAATGGCATTTGTCCAGAAGGCACATTGATGGGTTGAGAGACCAGATTGGTAAAAGGCATGACTTGCATTACACTAGATGTTACGGGCATTTGTGCCATTAATGGTAGAGAGGTGGTGAGTTGTGTGGATAACACACTAACCGGTGCATTATAAACACTGCTTCCTACAAAGGCAGGCTCTTGCCACTTAGCATAAAATAGTTGGTAGTGTCATTCAAGGGAATCCATAGGCACTTGCATGTGTGGTATGGATATGTGGCTCTGTGACAACGCTAGTGAAGGTAACATGATTTGTTGAGGTGATTCTCACTGACTAGCAGTTACAAGGACATCAAATGATGTGATAGTCATGCCACTTGTGACCATGTTAGTGAAGATGAGGTCTTTACGAGCTTCAATGATCTCATCGACCATTTGGGCATTATCAGTGTTAGCTAAAAATTGATCGACGAGATTGATTTGAGTATCTGTATCATCAGGCTGATTTATCTTGGCATCATCTGAGATTATGGTTGGATTGATCATTTCGTGTGTGAGAGGAATATTTCCCGCCATAGTGGGATTGACAACAAACTTTGGGTTTTGTTGTGGGTCTGAAAACCATAATCCCATCTAAGACGATTATTCCATAGCTTGCCTAGATTTGGACCGAGTAATTATGAGCATGAACCGCATGAAAATACTGAGAAGTGTTGTGAACTAAAGCAATAAGAGACTGCGCTATCTAGGATGATCTGATCGGGAAGATGAGAGAATGAAGACCTAAACAAGGATTGAGTATTGTCTGATAAGGAACAATGCGACACTGGGATAGCTCTGGAGGGTACACAAAACACAAAACCTAGTAAGGTAACACATTGGAGATCAAACCTCTAGCTTGAGGTGATAAGATCATAATGTGATACATGATAAAAAAACCCTCAGATAAAATATAGTCCAAGGAGAGGTGATAATTATCACCAAAAAGATACAGATGGACCTGATCAAAATCTAGACTAATGAAGACCTAAGTTGAGGAACGAAGGATAGAAAAGACTGAAGAATGATATGATGAGAGATAAAATCCACTATGACAAACCGATAGCCTAAAGACACACGTAGGAAAGATGATGAAAGATCAATCACAAAAAAAAAGCAACTACTCTAATGACTGAACCAATCAAAATCACAAAGAGAAGATGGTGCAGCCATAACAGGTAAAACCCTCAAAAGAGAATTAACCGGCTTATTTAGCAAGAGTAACACAATGAATTCAATAAGAAAACAAAGAAATATCACATAAATAGATCATTTTATTGTCTTAGAACCTCCAACAGCCAATTGGTTATCATCATACAATCATCATAGAACATTTGGTAGTTAACTGGTTACATGCAAGCTACAACCCAGATACAATCCAACCGGGATTCTCATAACCAACCGGATCACCAATCATGAATCTAAATCCTTATTCCCCTTTCTACTTATTCTCCCCTACAAATGATTACATAATAGCATATATATACCCTCCAGAACATATCTGGGTCAGCCACAAAAGATTACATTTACCAATGTAGGAAAATGAAACGTGTAACTAGGTCGGCCCTAAAATGAAAGAAATTCTCCCAAAAAAATAACAACCAAGAAGGGCGGATAAGTAGGAAGGTCAGCCACATGCCAAACAACATCGAACAAGACCCCAAATAGATCCACACGCCAAGAACCACTCCGGTAATGAAGGAAGACTAATCGATAAGCACAAGAACTATCTTGAAACCCAAAAACTGTCAACCGGGAGCGATAAATAGCCGAAAAAGAATCCAAATGGACTAAAAAATCTAGAATTAAGCACATGAAATAGCCTGGAAACTGAAAATAGGATCTGCAATGAAAAAAAAGCAACTACCAGTACCTACCGGCAAGAACATAGAAAACTATACACTAAACTAAACAAGAACTAAACTGAAAGGAAATATTTTTTTGGTTGATGCAAGATTGCTCATAGGCCAGGGATGCTCTTGCATAAGATACCCTAGGTAGAAAGAGATATTCCATGAGAGGCAACTCATGAACATTGAAAAGGATTCGAGATAAAGACCCCATGCTCATTTCTAATCCAAACATCTTCCTTATCTACAAACCTCTTCTTTAGCTCCTTCGGGATCTCAATCAGCTTCTCTAACCCCTGACTCTCTTTGTTTCTCTTCTGTTGCTTCAGATCTGCACATTGTCTCTTCTTACCATTATCTTTCTTCTACAACTCTGATTTGTTTCTACCACAAGATCTCATCCAGTTTTCCACCATAAACTTTTTGTCATCCGGTTCTATTTGTCCATCAGGCTTATTTATCAAATCCTTCTATAGACTCATGCCATCTTTTGGTATAACATCTGCAACCGGTTTCTCCTTACTGCAACTTTTCTCAAGACTCAAATTCTTCACTTCCTTCTCTTTCTCCTTCAAATAAGTCAATGTGAACTTCTACCCATCCTTCTCAATAGTGATTAGGTTTATTCTACAATCATAAATAGCTCTCTATCAAACTGCCAAGGTCTTCCCAACAATACATGACAAGCACTCATAGATACAACATCACACAAGACCTCATCCCTAAAAGGCCCAATAATAAAATTCACCAAACACTGCTCCTTTACTTCTATCTTTTGATCACCTTGTAACCAACTTACCTCGTAAGGACAAGGATGTTCAAGCCTCTTCAACCCAAGCTTCACTACTGTTTCATCAGATACAAAATTATCAATAATTCCGCTATCCATAATAACCTTGCAACACTTACCACCTGATTTGCACATAGTCTGAAAAAGACTCTTTCTCTGAGTAGATCTGGTATCCTCACTGCTCTGCTCCATCAAAATGACTCTTCTGAACATAAGGGATTCTCCTTGCTCTGGTGTATAGTCAGTTCTGGTAACTTCACCTTCTAGTTCCTCATTTGCCACACAATTTCTTGACATTCCCTGCTTACATTCATAAAATCTATGTCCGGTTTCCCCACACTTGAAAAATTTGCTAGGAAATTCTCTACCAATACTACCACTGCCTTTCCTTTGTGTTTTATGTTCTGGTTCTTTAGTCCATTTAGGTTTTGGTTCTTCTTCAACATTATGCTTCTATGTACTCATCTGCCCCTTGAATCTATCCTTCCCTCTAGGTTTATTTGGTTGTCTTCTTCTCACCTTCTTCTCAGCCTTCAAAGCATAATAGTAATCTTCTTCAACTGTGGAAACCCTCAACATACTCATCTCATCCTGAATGTTAAATGCAAGTCCATTTATGTACCTCACCACCTTTTCTCTATCCATCTCTCCATGTCCAGATCTAATCATCACCTTGTAGAATTCCTTAGTGTACTCTTTCACAATCATGCTTCTTTGTTTCAAGTTCTACAACTTCTTGAACAATTCCAACTCATAGTCTCCTGGTATGAACTTGGCCTTCAATCTTACGGCCATCTGTCTCCACCAGGTGATCTTCATTTCACCATTCTCCACTTTGTCTTTCTACAATTCTTTCCATCATAAGGCAACATGCCCTTTCAACTTAGTCTATGCCAGTTGGACTCTCTACAGGTCCTTGACATCCTCAAACCCAAAGTAATCCTCCAACTCTCCGATCCAACCAATCAAATCCTCTGGGTTCAGCGTTCCAAAAATTTTTGAAACTTCCACTTTATTAAATTCACTCTCTTGCGCCACTGCTCTTAGGAATCTTTTCTCTCTTTTGTCTTCCAATCCTTCAGCCTCTTCTACTCCAAGCTCTTCACTGGCTTCTTCATACTCATCCTCAGATTTAGGGTTCCTCCACAAACTAGCTAATGCGTTTAGGATTTCATTCCTCACCTCATTCTTGAAGTCCTCCATCATCTGCTCTACCCTCCGAGGGTTTGTCCTTCTAGGCGACATCTCCTCTTCCACTCCGATGAACTGCCTCAACTCAGTGATCTAATTACTGATTTCAATTTCCTCTCCTCGGTGATCTATTGAACACACACATAGCCTACCTCCAATCGACAATCTTTCCACCCAAAGGAATGCCTCAAGGTTTGCAAACAACTCTTCCACCAACCAGTTCATAACCAGCTCTGATACCAATTGATGCAGCCATAACCGGTAAAACCCTCAAAAGAAAATTAATCAGCTTATGCAGCAAGAGTAACACAATGAAAGCAATAAGAAAATATAGCAAGATCACAAAAATAAATCATTTTATTGTCTTAGAACCTCCGACAACTAACCGATTATCATCATGCAATCATCATAGAACATTTGGTAGTTAACTGGTTACATGCAAGCTACAAGCCAGATACAATCCAACTAGGATTCTCATAACCAACCGGATCACCAATCATGAATCTAAATCTGTATTTCCCTTTCTACTTTTTCTCCTCTACAAATGATTACATAATACCATATATATACCCTCCGGAACATATCTAGGTCGACCACAAAAGATTATATTTACCAATGCAGGAAAATGAAACATGTAACTAGGTTGGCCCTAAAATGAAAGAAATTATCCAAGAAAAATAACAACCAAGAAGGGCAGATCAGCAGGAAGGTCAGCCACATGCCAAAGAACATCGAACAAGACCCCAAATAGATCCACATTCCAAGAACCACTCCGATAATGAAGGAAGACTAACTGGTAAGCACAAGAACTATCCTGGAACCTAGAAACAGTCAACTGAGAGCGATAACTAGACGAAAAAGAATCCAAATGGACTAAAAATTTGGAATTAAGCACATGAACTAGCTTGGAAATAGAAAATAGGATCTGTAATGAAAAGCAAGCAACTACCAGTACCTACCGGCAAGAACACAGAAAACTGCACACTGAACTGAACAAGAACTAAACTGAAAGAAAATATTTTTTTGGTTGATGCAAGATTGCTCAAAGGTTGGGGATGCTCCTGCATTAAAAGACCAAAGAGATATGATACTAGTGATGACAAGGATGACAACCAAAATAGTGAGAGATATGAAACAACAAGTGATCTAACAAAAAATCGGCAGCATCTGGACACAAAATGGGATACTGCAACCCAAACTAGAATGCAAAAGTGAAGAGTGAAAGATATCGATCGAGAGCAAACTATCAAACCAAGGACAACACTCTGCTAGCGCGACAATGTATAAGACTCAAAATACACAAGGATATATACTGAATGATGAAAACTCAAGAGATTTCTAATGTAATGCAAACAACACTTCGGTAGCATGACAACTTCCAAGACCAAGATCGCGAAGATAACTAATAGCTGAAGAATCAAGTAATTTATAAGGTAATGCGGACAACATAATGACAACGTAATGACTTCTAAGACTAAGATCATGAAAGATAGATGTAAACTGCCAATAGATCAAGAAATGTATAAAGTAATTCAAATAGCATAGCAATAGTACACTAACATCTAAGACTCAGATTGCCAAAGGTAGACTCTAATTGTTGGGGATATGTAAGATTGCAAAACAATGAAACAGAAATCCGATAGCATAACGAGACTAAATTGATAAATCATGACAAGATAAGGTAAACTCACTATAATAGGCCACAAATTCACGAAAACAAGGAGTGAATATGCTAGAACAAGGTGCAAAGATGCTAGGACAAGACTGGCAAGCTTCGAAACTAACTAAAAAATGCTTGAATCAGCATAAAAGCACCAAAAACGCAAACTCATTCCTTCAGGGTGCAAACCAGCTAGTTCAGGGTGCAAATCCACTAGAACAGGGTGACAAACACTATAAAGAGCAAACTAGCTAGTTAAAGGTGTAAACCCATTATTTTAGGACACAAAATTGTTGAAACAAGGTAACAAACACTAAAGAGTGAACCCATGGGTTTGAAATACAAACTCGCTGGTTGACAGAGTGACAGTGACTGTGCTAAGTGTATCACTTTTGGCTCAAAATTAACAGCATTCCTACTAGAATACGACTGCAAACCCACTAGAATTGACTTCAAACCTACTAGACTAATATTTCGACAAAACATTTGACACTAAACACAACAAGCATGAAGATTTGACCATAAAATAGATAAAAATCAGTCAAGTACACCCCTATGGATAGTCAAATGACAGTATGTGTTAAATCTCCTAACCATAAAATACCATATCCAACCAGATAGATAGAATCCTGACAGCACTGGCTCCACCCTCGATACACACTTCTCAAGCATGCCAAGCTTCGAATTCATGGGTAGTCACTTCCCAGTGAATTTTCTATCTCAAATTGAGGGGTACATGATGAGTTTCTTTGGTATGCCCATATCACAACACCTGAGTTAACACATAGAAGGATTTTTGGATACTAAAGAACAATTGGCTCATAGTGGGGGAACTTTCGAGGTGAATCAGATAGTCATACATGCGGTGGCTAGCTCATTTACGAGATATCCTAGCCCGTAGAACATAGATTTTATGCATCTACCACACAAGCACAAAGGGATTTTGACTTGCGTCAAGACCACAAAGGTATTTGTCTAATGATACTGAGGGAAATCATCGGTATAACACAGCGTTACCAATTGATTTATAGATTTTGCTAAAATCATAAATATTTATATAGCGGATCAAAAGAAAGTACCACTTGGGTCATTCTCTCCTCACTCAACCTTATAGGCTACTCGAGGGGACATGCCCTCCTACTTAGAAAGCAAAAATTGAGCAACACTAACACTTTTCTCTTGCACCTACGACCACGAGTGCTACAGGGAGAGGATAGTGTGTGTTAGCAGTAGGCTCTATAAATGCACAAGCATGCAAGACATGAAAGACATGGGGTTCATTCATTTACTTGAATTGAAGTGTTCCTAATTAATTAGAAGACATAGTGTGTCCATTTCCTTAGTTGAATTGAAGTGTACCTAGATTAAACAAAATACACAAATGCAAAAATGAAAGCAATAAAGGAAATATTGTCTTCGCAAAACCCCTCTTTAGCGGTCCTGCAATCAATTATTAATGTTTAAAAAGCGTAGGGTCTTCTTATCGCTCAATTTGTTGCACAAACATTAGTAAAATGCCATCCAAAAACACACAAGTTAGTCAATTAGTACTAAAATAGCATTCTGGAAAATTATGTAAATGATAATGAGCAAACCCATAATTTCACAGTACAAACCCATTGTTTCAAGTTGTGTTTCTGTTGGTTCATTGTGTGTTCCCGTTGTTTTGTGTGTTCCTATTGTTTCACGTTCCTGATGTTTCAAAGTGAAAACTTTCAAAAAAATAAGTCATCCAACATACAAGTTAGCAGATTAGTAGGAAAACAACATTCTGGAAAATTACATAAATGATAATGGGCGAACCCGCCATTTCACAATGCAAACCCGCTATTTCAAACTACAACTTAACTTGCAAATTTTGATTAGACAGATCTATAAATTTTATGAAAATAGCTAAAACGCAAACCCGTTGGTTTATCTTACATTCTCACAGTTTCAGGGTGCGTTCTCGTTGTTTTGTGCGTTCTTGTTGCTTCGTGTGTTCCTGCCACTGTGCAGAAAAAATGCCAAAATTGTTTACAAAAATTTTGAAACTTAAAATGGATATTTATACCTTCTATTCGGTTGTGCGAATGCGAACCCGTTGTTTTAGATAGCGTTCCCGCTATTTCAGTTTGTGTTCCCACTGCTTCAGAGTGCATTCCCGTTGTTTTACGAAACCTCAGGATTGATAAAATAGACTTCCGTCGTGGTGGAAATCAAAGTGTGATTCCGCTTTTTCCTGCAAGTGCTCAAAATATGTCAAAAACACACTCAACAAAAAAATGTTAAAATGACCCGTGAAGTGGGTCCCATCGGGCGTGCCAGAAAATGTGTGATGAAAAATGTGCGTGTTAAACTAAGGGCTAAAATGAAAACTAATTAACCGAACAAACACAATACATCATACGCCTTAAGATTATAATGATAAAATCAAAACAAGAATGAAAACAATAACACAAATGCAAACCAAATGCCCGCTTCGATTTGATTATTCTGCAATTGGATGTATGCTCATGATGTAGCTTCAGATGTTCGATATTGCTCCATGATAGAAAATACAAATGATAATGGAGTGATGGATGAAAATGATAATGGATAGGTTGAGTAATTATTTTGGTAGAGTAACAGTATTATGTTGGAAAAAAGTGGATCATTTGGTCTAAAATGAGGGGGATTAAATAGGCAAGGTGAGGAAGGGGAGGTGAAGAGGAGCCACTTGTCCTCCAAAAAGGACAAGTGGCTCAACTGGAAAGAAAAGGAATGACATGAGGACACATGTCTATTTTGGGCAAAGCCACCCAAAAATAGGAAGAGTGACATGTGTCCTTAGGGACACATGTCTATTTTGGAAAAGGCCACCCAAAATAGGATACTTTCCCCAAAATAAGGAATTGGTTAGGATGTGCACACACATGTGAGAGTGGGTTGGAACAGATAGGATAGGGTTGGTTAGGGAGGATGACAAGGATAGGTTAGTTTTTTAAATGGTAGGAGACATGTACTCAAATAGGAATTTGAGCTTAATTAATGAAATAAATAAATTAATCCATGTGCTTGGAAAAGGGGGGATTTAATTAATTAAAGTAATTAATCCAAAGGGGCGGAGAACAAGGATAATTAATTAATTAGATTAATTAATTGAGAGGATAGGATAATTAATTAATTAGGAGGATAGGATTGGGAAATTAATTAATTGGAAGAAAGGGATTTAAATTTGATTAAATTAATTATTCAAATTTAGGTGTCTACAAGTGGACCATAGAATTTAGGGAGAAATGAAGCAGGGATAATCTTGAGATTATTAATATCATTTTGATCAGTGATAGGGAATTCAAAATTGGTTTGGTTA
Source organism: Cryptomeria japonica (assembly GCF_030272615.1). Classification (NCBI taxonomy): domain Eukaryota; kingdom Viridiplantae; phylum Streptophyta; class Pinopsida; order Cupressales; family Cupressaceae; genus Cryptomeria; species Cryptomeria japonica. Next base: position 371,934,781 of record NC_081405.1, read on the forward strand.
TTTTGATTTTGTGCAGCCATACTTGATTGATAAGGTATCAAAGCAAATGGGTTGTCAAAAGGATTTTGGTCAGTTGGATCTTAGGGATTGTTAAAATTGGCAAATATATCAGCAAAAGGATTGATGTCTTGATCTTTTCCTTCCTCTGTCTGATTAAGGGCTTCTTCAAAGTAATTATCAGGATAGGGGTCATTAGGAAGAAATATCCCTAAGGAATCTCTTCTCCTATGCATGTAGTATTAACTCTAAAATAAGAGTAGATCATTACTCTATGAAAGTGAAAATTATATGTAAAAAAAACTCTGACACTACTGGAAATAAAATATGACTACAAATGACTGCAAAAGGTTCCCTAGTTTGACACCATCCATGATAACGACACCAAAAATGTTTGTCTCCCTTAATGGTTCTAATAACTAGACTCTGAGGCCATGACTTAGGAATTGGACATCCATACTAAGCAGTTATATGATCATCATGAAAGCTCAATTCTCTATCAACCTGGGGCATATACTTGAAATGGGTCAGCAAGGTATATGCACTAAAATCCTCATTATAGTCATTCTACTAAGAAGAAAATGTTTTTGAAAGTAAATAACTAAAATGTTTGAATAGAAACTACCTTTAGTTCAGAAAAATAGGAACTCGGTCCATAGCAAACAGGCAGGAAACTACTCTATCTGTCTTGCATGCAAGAACAGTCACAGGATGATTTCCAGTGGCTGTAGGAACAATCAACCACTAGGACAACAAACTAAATACTGAAAGAAAATAACTACTGGATACAAAGGATAGAATCCTTACTAAGTGGGGCCCCTTAGCAAGTCTTCACAAAACTCAACTAAGTGTTGCAAACTGGAATATTATATTATTAATTTAAAAATGCTTGCTACATCATAGTATCTGCTAAAAACTATTTTGCAATAAAATATTGAAAGTTATAATAGCTAACATTCACAAGAACAGTCATAGGATGATTTCCAATGGTTGTAGGAACAGTCAACTGCTAGGACAGCAAACTAAATACTGAAAGAAAATAACTATTGAATACAAAGGATGGAATCCTTACTAAGTGGGGCCCCTTAGCAAGTCTTCACAAAACTTAACTAAGTGCTGCAAACTGGAATATTATCTTATTAATTTAAAAATGCTTGCTACATCATAGTATTTGCTAAAAACTATTTTACAATAAAAGATTGAAAGTTATAATAGCTAACATTCACTATCCCTAAGAAGGGATATCTGAACTTATTTATAATAAGGAAACTCCTAACTAACTCCAACTAATGGCAAGTCCACTCCCAAAACATTAGGAGGATTCCATTTATTACAATATAAGAAAGAGGATAGGGAGTTACACTCTGAATAGGAAACACTCAAGTCGTTTCAACTACAGAGGAAATCTAGTGTAACTATCCCTCCTAGATTTATTCTCCTACAAACATGAATACCGAAGTCTCATAATTACACTCTCTAAGCTGTAGATAACCGACTGTTGACTCCTTCAATACTCATCTTGCTGAGACTTTGTCTTCAACCAACCAACTAGCATTAACTCTCACGTAAATCTTTGACTATTTCTTGTTCTTCATTAACTTCTACATCATGTCATTAGCGTGTACAAAACAAAAGTATATGTATTCCATATCAGAATAACATTTATCTAACTACATGCAAGATTAATATGAATAATCACATAGCATGGCCACTTCATCATTAATCATAATTTCAATTAAAAGGAATATATCTAAGGGTAAGTTAATGCCATTTTTTCAAGTTCTTGAAAATATAATAGGATCATTGTTTTAATAGAGTTTTAGGACTTAGACAGTATCTAAACCCTTGTCAAAACCTAGTAAAAGTATAGAAAACATAGACAAAATTGAGCCATTATTTGTGCTCATCAAGGTTGTCGAGTGTTTTATGGTAGGCACCATCTAACAATTTATTTCTAGGTCTTATTGGAGTTTAGTTTGGCCGCCCAACACCATTGACCTCCAAACAACAACCAACTTTTACTGTCACCATTTGAAATTCAAGCAGTTTGTCCATGTGGGTAGGTTATTTACATAAAATTTACAAGCATCTACAATGTTGGTCCCTTTTAATAGCTCTCCACTCTTGGAAATCTCTACAAATCATACTATTATTGTTTTCCACAAACTCTTTTGATATTGTGGTCTTTGACTTAGTCTTCCGAACATTCACATTAATGGTCTTCTAATGCATCTATTTGAATTGGTAGTTTGAGTTCATATTTAACCACGACATATATTATTAGCTTAGCATTTATTGTAAACTCAGTATTCCTTTTGTTGATTGTTAAAAATAAAGAGGTCTACTTTTTCTACTATTAGCATTTTATGCTAATGGTTAACTAATCAGTTAATTTCAAAGCTTGTAAAAGTGAGGGATTTTTCCTTTTGCATCATCTTCAAAGAAGGAGTTTTTTACATTGGGAATAGTTGTCAAAATGATCTTCCATTACAATTCCAACAAGTGTTTCAAAGGCTAGGTCTAATATATACTTAAACATGTTTCTTTTGATTCTAGTGCAGAAGTCTTAAAATAGGCCAATTTCATGAGGAATCGATTGATTAATAACTTTTGATTGGGAGATCGAAATTGAGTACTAGTTTTTGCAAAAGTTAAAGCGAGCCATTTCTAACATGTTGGTCCTTGTTTCATTGTAAAATACACTAAGTTATAAAGTGCCAAAATTGGGGGGTCCCCTAATATTGTGTCAAGGGGGGTGTCTTGAGTTGTGCCATTGAGCACTTTCATGAGTTGTGTCTTTAAACACTTCCACATTTCCCTTATAGCATTTCCTTTTGCACATCAAGTTTTGCAACTAAATCTACTAATCATGGAATCTAACAAATTCATTAAGTCTTTAACACCTTTCAATAATCATGAATAGAAATTTGTCATTTCCCTTGTGTTAAAGAATCAAGGGTTATATAGGGTAACTATGGGTACCAAAAAAGAATCCAATGTTAAAAAAGATAAGAAATTTTGGTTTAACAATTGTGACCAGGTCTTCAAATTATTTTGTCTTAACCTACCTCTAGACTTCTAGTCCATGCAAAGGCCTTTAAAAAAACCAATGAAGTATGCAAGCCCTAGAAAAACTCTTTGGTAAGGTTGACGAACTAAGGAGTCATGAGCTATAAAATTAACTCATTTGTTTGATTCTAAGGGATTTTGACACCTTGGAGGACTATTTCACAAAATTTAAATCACTAAGGTTGCAACTCAAAGAATGTGTAAAGAGGATCAACTCATCCTTTCCATTGTTTCCAAACTAAATCCTAAATATTTAATTTTGTATCTACCTTTTATTCCACTAAGAGGGCTCTTGGAGAAATGTGAAAAATGGAATCCTTGGACAACTTCATAGGAAATTTAACAAGGGAGCAAGATAAGTTAATCTAGATGGGCACCTTGAAGATCAATAAAACTCAAGTCCCCATTACAAGAAAAAGGAAATATAAGGCTTTCAGGGGTGGGGGGTTAGACTTATCAACAAGATAAGGAAACTAAGGATGACAAGAAATTCAACAATCAAATTGACACTTTCTCAAATCAAGGGCAAACCAAGATAGAAAAAGTCAAATGTTCCTTTGTAAGAAATCTTGACACAATGAGGACACATGTATACAAAAAAGGATTAACCATCTAAGACATCAAAAACATGGGATTCCTAAATCTAGTATAGAGTCTTCATCAATTTTTAAAATATTCTAAGGAAAAGGTTAAATCTAAGGCTCATGCACTTACAACTTCTAGTATGGACAGTTCATCTTCTCCAACATCACTTGTTGCATTAGGGTTTAGAGGTGCTTCACAAAGAGAATGTGTAGTCTCTTTCTAGCAAGACAACACATGGAGCATAGTCTCTCTTTTCTCTCTCCTATGGGGGACATTTTTTTGTATCATCTCTCTTTTGGAGGAAACTTTTTCCCCACTACGTTTTCTATCTTTCTCTATTTTATGAGAGAATAAATTGTACATTATTACCTAACAAGACTAGTAGTTGAGACTCATTATCAAAACTGTATGCATTACTCCCTAAGTTGTGCTTGAGGGGGAGTGTTAGTGTAAATAGAGTTATTCCATAACTAGTTAGTTGTCATCACTTTCTAGATTGACCTATTCATGCATAAGCTTAAGTTTACTTAGCTATTTTAGTGTTTTGCCCAACCTCATGTGGTTGAGAAATGTACTCACTTATTGCACATATATTTGTTGATTTCTCACAAACTTGTCAAGACACTTATTGCATATATATTTTCCGTTTTCTCACAAACTTGTCAAGTGTGCTCATAAAAGTGTTCCACTTTTGCAGGGGTCGTTAGATGTTGTTACCACCTTGCTATCCCCACTAGCTTGCATATATATGCACTACTTTATACATTACATGCACACTTATATTCAATGAAATGAGCTCTTTATTTTCATCTATTTTCATAGTATTATTTTCAAAATATTTCATAGCATATGATTACTTAACTCTTGTATCTCAAGCAAGTGCCACCACTTGACCATTTGATCTTGGCTTTTTAATAAAGATCAATATTTTCTCCAAGAATAATCTTTGTAGTTAATTCACATTATTCAAGAGAATTATCCATCTCTTTTTTAAGGTTTTCTTCTCCATAATATTCTAGAATGTCTATATGTTTAGGGTCCTCTTGATTCTTCATTTTCTACGTAAATCGATTCTATGACATTTTTTACTCATGTTCTCTAGCCAATTTATTTTATTTTCTACCCTTGCCTTAATCTAACAATTATTTTAAATAATTTTATTTTTTTTTCATGTTTGTCTTTGTTGTCCCTAGTTTCTCTAGTAGATCTTATAGGAGTGGTCCTTTTTCCTTCAAAACTTATTTTTTATCCTTGGATTCTACTAATAATAATAATCTTCTGATTTTGCCACAACCAAAGATTTTTATTCATTAGAACTATCATATTAAACTTGGGTCCTAATTCTTTTGTAAAAGAACTTATTTTTTCCAATCTTTCACATTATCAATTATAGCATTAATTTTTAGGGATTTCTTAAACAAAAAATACCTCTTTTTTTTTAGCAAACTTGTTTTGTTCTTCACTGAAGAGATCTAGAGTGGCTTCACACCTAGTTTGTTGGGAAGATATGTTGTTAAGATCTGATTCAATTCTTCTAAAATAATTAGCCATAATAGTTGTTTTAGTATAAATACTCAAAGTTGGAGCATTCAATTCAAACCCATCTCTCTGAAGATTTTCTACTTTAGTTAGGGTATTCACAACATCACAAGCTATATCATTAATTTTCTTGTGCAAGGAGATTCACCAATGTTCTATCCAATTTCTCTATTCTTGAATCATTCTACTTTTTCCTAATTCTTATGTGCAACCTATTTGAATATGTTCCCCATTATTCAATGTTAATGTTTAATACTATAAAAGTTACTAAGTTGGATCTAATAGGTTCATATCTAACTATATTTTCGACAGTATCACTTATTTCTAACTCATATTTATATATTTTTCCTTGATTTATTCTTAGAAGTATTTCTCTAACCATGCCAATTTTATCACTTATTTGTTTGATTTTTATTTTGAATTTCTCATCCTTTTTGGTAAGGTTGAATTTAAAATTGGTCACTCTAGCTAGTCTATCCATCATTTCAACATTTCTTCTTAGATAAGAAAGTGTGGATGGTAAATTATTTGATAGATAAGGATTTATTAAAATATTATTCTATTGTTTTGATTAAGTAAAAACAGGTTTTTGAAAGGAACCCGGACCTTAATACATATCAGGAGAAAGATAAAGTATTAAAGCGGAAGAAAACCATGTCAATTTTATCACTTATTTGTTTGAAATATTCTTCTATTGTTATTTATGGTATGTAGTTGGATAAAATTAGAATGATTCGAGATGTACATCTAACACCTACAATAGTGTATATTGGACCAATAACTAATTGGGAATGAAATTGGCATGATTAGGGATAAAATAATGTAGAGATTTTCTCATCAATATTATAATCTGTGAAAGGCTTTTTATTAGTGCTAGCCATTAGTGATAGAGTCCTTGGTATTCTAATATTGGATAGAGTTCTAGGATTGGATGTTGTGGAATATGTTCTTACATATCTTCTAGTTTGTTCCTCTTCTCAAACTTGCTCTTGAATTTTTTTATCTAAAAATGTGAGCATGTTAATAGTATATATCATCCTCCTTTGAAGATGCAAACACTTAGAATTTTTTGGGGGGGAGGGATATTTAAATCATGGGATCTAAAGGTTTCTCTTTTGATTAATTGTTCAATAATTAGGAAACCAATGTCATATATGTGTCTTTCATAATCAAATATATTGGAATATCCTTCAAGGTATATTGGAAGGAGGGAATAGATTCGCCTATAAACACATCTACCACCTACAATAGTGCATATTGGACTAACAACTATTTCCACACCATTTACTTGTAAAACTAAAAAAATAGAACTTATACAATCATCCTCTAATGATAATGTGAAATTTTGCCTTACTCTTAGTTTTCCATTTGTTGTGAATATTCCTATAATAGACATAAGGTTTCCACAATCCATAAGATCTCAATCAGCTATTTTTGGATTCAGTTGTGTGTCAATTTTTTGCATCAATATTTCAGATCACACTCTGTGATCCATCATCAGGATGGATAGAGCTAGAGTGCATTGAAATTGTGAAACTATAACTTATTCACAAATTATTATTTTTTTTAAAAGAGTATATATTAGGGTGACAAAATATTCTACTCCTATGTTGTAACTAGATTTATGATGGATATTAAAGTCAACATAGGAAAAATGTACATGAAAGAAACCTTTATATTCCCATTTCTAGACATCTTTAGTTGCCACAAAGCTAAATATATGGGTCAAATACCATTTTCATTAACTTGAATATTAACATATCATTCTTGAAAAAATAAAATTTAAATAGCATTAATTTCTTTCTCAAGGTAAGTCATTGATATTAATATATAGGAATTCAAAAGATCCATATAGATTAGAAAAATTCTTCATCTTCTTAGAAATTATGCTAAGGTTTGATATATGTTGTGTTACTAGGATTAATTGTTTGTCTCACATCCATGGGCATCAAACTTGAGAGCTAGAGGAAACACTTACTTGGAACTTGTGAAGAATATAAATTTTATGCTTGATTTACACTTTTGTTGACTTACAATATTCCTCACATAGCTAATCCTAGTGATCAAATGAGACTTACTTTTATGGTCTTCACTATTTTTAGCTTATGTAATAATTTAGCCAAATTTTAGAGCTTTCAACAATACAATCAACTCATATATTCTAGGCTTTTTAGTGTTGACATACACACACTTATCATTGTTATATAAGGGGATTCATTTTATCCATAAAAAATGGGGAGTTATCATTCTAACAAAAAATCACAAGGTTGAAGGATATTTCATCCACTTTACAAGTTTCCTTTATTCCTACGGTTCTCTCTACCATCATAGCTAAATTTAAAGCAACAAGTATGTTATTTCACCTAACCACCCTCACAATTGTTTCTTAGCTCCATAATGATTAATTAGAATGGTAATTAAGTGACATTAGAGTTTCAATGATTATTTGCAAATCCAAACCAACTTTTTCACAATCATCTAAAGCTCATGACAATAACTAAAGTTGATCCATATGCCAAAGAATATAACATCACAGGTTACACATACAACATAAGAATATTGACCAAGCATATTTTATAAATAGATAAGGATATTATCCATCAAATTAAACATGATAGGTGGTTAATGATCATTTACAAGAGCATTTTTGTGAAAGAAAGAAAGATAAGCAAAAACAACTTCCTACACCAATCTAAGAAGGGGAGATAGTGCAAAATTTTAAAACCTTTATATAATTACAATGAGAATATGTGCATTCAAATATCATGAACAAAAATTTGATTTAACAATATATCATAATGCTAGATTCACGTGAGGATAACCCCTTTCGAGAGAAAAAACCCCACACTCCAAAAGTATAAATCAATGTAAATTTTATAAACAATGAATATAATTTAAAAAAGTATATCTTTTTAGGAGACCTCAAAATGATAGGTTTTTGGAGTAATTCTAGTAGCATAATAATACCTACAAAAAATCATTAACAACTCATTCAAATCGCTCTAATATGCCTCATATTTATAGAGCTTCATGACATCATCTCATAGTCTACATGCATATAAAACATAACTCTTGACATGCATTTGGCCACCTAACATGCAATGAAGTACAGTTGGCATACAACACATTTTCATGCATGCAAATATTCCCACTTAACATGCACAACACCTGCCACATGCAAGACTATGACCTACCTTATTTCCACTTGTAATATCTCGCCAAGGACCCTTAGAGGATAAGAGAAAAATATACATAGAATGCATGGATTTTTTTTTGAGTTAATTGTCATTATGCATAGCATAAATATGTATAACACTCAAATCTCAAGATATGATCAAAATTATAATAACTGACAATGCAAACTTAGAAGAATAAACACCTAAAACTCCAAATTAACAAGGGGATATGTCTCCCTAACCTTAGGAAAAGGTCCAAGAGGTGATTAGGACCACACAACCCCAAAGTCGCAAGACTCAAATCGGTAGATAGGACCAACTAACAAGTCCTAGGTGTCATAGATGTGCTTCAATGAAAATGTAGTCATAAATGGACACCCTCAACACCATCAAAACCTAACAAAATCTACTCAAACCACATCTAAGGGTTCCCTGATGTTGCTACCTTCAAAATGTATCATGTCCGAACTAAATGACAAATGACAATTTTTGGGAACCTGGACAAGTGTCCAAAGATAGTTTTTGGGAATATAAAGTTTCCTTAGAAGATACTAGCATGTTTTGAGGACTCTTGCATGATGTGCTAGTGTTCATGGGACGCACTAGTATCCTGCAGACTAGTGAGCTCACATTGTCGTCCTTTGAGACATGCATTCATCCAAACCAGTGAGTTTCCTAGTTGGACATTTTTATGTCCCGAACACCTTAAACCCCTTTGTGAAGTTAAAATATCTCTGACACTCAAAATGAGATAATTCAATAAAGACATTCAAAATTGGGACAAGATGAGTGACATCAAATCAATGAATCTCACCTACAAGACAAGGCAGAGTCCAAGAGGACTCAAAATGCCACCACATCATCCAAAACTCCCTAAATCATTACAAGCACACTCAAGTGATTCCAGCAACTAGAAACCACAATTAGACCTCAAGTGGCACCTATTGGAGTGCTCCAAATGAGCTCGTATTGGCTCCAAATATCTCAAACCACTCAAAATCGATCAAGATCTCATGACCAATCATGGAGATGACTAAATCAACCTCCAAAACTATTTTAACATCATATTTGTTTATTTTAAAGCACCAATAGAAATTTTCCTATGATAACAACATAATATATCATGAAATGAGAAGTATACCTGAGCATTCTTGGTGGCCAGTTCCAACACTAGTCCATGAAATCTATACTAATCCATATCAAATAAGTTTCATAACATCATTCTCCACTTGGAGTTTTCTCAATATATAATTCATCAATGTTTGCAGTACTTATATCAAATTACATTCATCTTACAACTTGTAATGAAGAAGGAAGAAGAAGGTCAAGTGTTGAGAAAGGTGATGAATTTCTCCAAGGTGAACATGAACTAAGTCCACTGGTCTCTAATGGTGGTGTACAATTCCACCCAACCATGTGGTACTCATAGGTCCAACCCACTATGCTCGTGGAGATAGTCAAAAGGCCCAAACACTCATGCAATGCAAGAAAGAAAACAATAGGCTTACACACACACCAAACATGGAGCATGCATGGCATACACTATTATACAATGCGCAATGCAGCATTAATGAGGAAATAATTCCAATACATGAAAACATAAAGGTTCTCTACTCAATCTACTCAAGGCATTAGGCTCTAGAGTGCGATGGAGGGAGTGTCATCATATGTGCTCATGAGGACACACCATACAAAATTGACCATTCTCTCATACAAATGAGAATAGCGATTGCACAAGTCCCAATGCTACATGAGTGGGCATGTATCTTCGAACAAGTCCCAATGCCCCATGTGTGGGAATTCCTTCCTAGGACATCCATAACCTTGTGGTAGCGCTCATGGCATGCTTGAGGAATTCAATTTATCTTATTAATGTTTACCCCAAGTTTATTATTAAGTTATCACTTATTCACAAAACTCCCCAAACGTGATTGCTAAGCATACAACTTGCAAGCTAAGGACACGAATGGGAGCCACTCCCTAGACTCACTCTAGAACCTAACCCTAGGCTTTTACCAAAAAGGGATGTCGAGCATATCAATACATATCAAATAGTCACATTCACAATGCCATATTTCACATGCAACCATGACATACTCAATTGGTTGTAATGCCAAGAGAATAAATCTGAATCGATCCCATAATGAAGTTTACTCATATAATATCATGATTCCACAAAATAATATCATATTTAAAAAATCCAATTCCAACTTTCATCCAATTCACATTTGAGGCTAAAACCAGTCATGGAGGGCATCCACCATTGATGAACCTCCAAAAAGCTTCAAAATTCAAACTTCACCAATCAATTTTTTGAGAAAATTCATTGATCTACAACTACACAACATTCCAAAAATACAATAAAATCATTGTTTATGTCAAATTTGAACTTCTAAATATTGTAAATCCTAACAAGATTCAATTTCATGACCCAAAATTAGATTAATAATTTTTACCTTAAATTAGACATTTACACATGATAACATTTTCATATTTTGATGATATTTGAAGTATTTGATGATATTATGATGCTATTAACGATATTTAATATGATGATTGACATCTTAATGTAATGTTAATTACATGATGATATTAATTTAATATGTTTTTATCATGCTATTGAATGATATATTTTTATCATGATGATCTAAAGACTTTGTTAAGTGCGAGGTGGATGCAAGGTCGACCGTCAAAGGCAAACAAATAATCGAGGAGGGGTCTCCTAGCTCACGGGCAGTAACCCAGGGAATATGGCCTATGCAATTACACACACACGCACGTAATAATTAAATTAATTAATTACACAATAAAGTCGATTTGGGAAGTCAATAATAAATAACATTATGATATAATTTAAGCATAAAATATTAAAAATTAATATTAAATAAAAGATTATAAATAAATGAATTTAAAATATTAATTTAATGACTTATTTAAATTCTAGCATGTTTTATATTTAACTCTTGAGTTTTAAATTTTGATGGAAATTTAACTCTTAGTAACTTTCTATCAAATCTCAATTCTCTCTTCCTAACTAATCAAACAAGTCATACTCTTGATTAACTCTCTTAACTCGCAAATCTAATTGAGTTTTCTCCTCATCCACTTCCAATCAAATCTGAATTCACCAATCCAAACCCACAATCCATGGAACGATTTCCTCAGCCAAAAAGATATATAAACTCAAAGAGATATCAAACTACATACATCTTTCTCTCTACCATTGTATCAACTTTTTGTCTTATTCTATCTTCTCCCCTTACCATCTTTGGGGTCAGCGAATGAGTTTCTTGGGAAGAAAGTGACTAGTGCTAAGGTGTTGGGGAGGTGAATTTTCCCATACAACGATCTGTCGGGAGCAAATTGGAGGCTCAGTTTCTACAGAAAGAAAAGCGGCCCTTCTCCTCCTCTTTCACGTGGCTGCAAGGGATCGATTTGGTTGAGAGGTTGATTTGCTATTAGAAGTCCCAATCGTGCCTCATTCTTCGATGGTGGTTGCAAGGTGATCAGGTAAAGTTTGTCCTTATTTTTTTAACACATATCAATTTGCTTGGTTTGGGTATCACTGCTGGCTTAGTCTTGGATTGATAGTTGATTTGGTTTTTCAAGGGATCGATTTGGATGAGCCAAATCAATTCGGTGAACTAAGGAATATCATCCCTTTCTTATTTATTCTTCCTCTGGTTTTAGTTGATTCCTGTGTGGAATCACAACAAACTTCCACCTTTTTTTCTCTTTCTTTGTCGACTAATCTAACAGAATGCATGGGTCGATTTGGGGCATGAATGAATCTCTATTTGGGTTGGATTGATATCCAGATGGACCCTCTATGTTTCGCTTTACCTGCAATAATCTTGGATGCCCATTGGATCTGGTATGCTAGGCCAAGTCTTTTGGCTTGGGCGATTCATTTACTAATTCTCCTATTTAGTTTGGTAACATGTTTCCACAATTTGGTCTAAGTCGTTTATATTTAGATTATTGTTTTCCTGTTGAAGCTTTCTTAGTTTTTATTTTGTAAATGATTGCACTGTCTAAGAATTATTGTTTTGTTGCTAAAGTCCTCTACTTCCTCTGTGTTGCAGCTGAATGACCTCCTATGAATCGATTTGCCTCCCTTAGTGTTGCCAAGATCTCACTCTGACTAACAAATTTATCGACATGTGTGGCAGAGATCGAACCTTGGGAGTGATGTTTGATGACTTATTACAGCCTCTCTCTCTTCACATATTATCTACCTATGTGGCAGAGATCGAACCTTGGGAGTGATGTTTGATGACTTATTACAGCCTCTCCCTCTTCACATATTTTGCTTGATCTGTATTTAAATTTTTGGATCGATCTGCACTATGCATTAATGATAGGTTTCTTCTGGTATTCCTCATTGTTATATCTTCTTTTGATGCACTAATCGCTTCCTCCTGTCATTACATTTTTGCATAATAGTATCTGTACTCTCTATTACTCACCTCTTCTTTTCTTTTGTGGGATGAAATGATCTCACTCCTTTATATTGGGATTAAGAAATTGTTTCAAGTAACTTGCAATATATATATATATATATTCGTTCATTGTCTAACCTCCAATCTAGGTGAAATTGCAGGAGATTTGAACTTTTTCTATGATAATTGATAGGGGTTGATTTGTTTATGGTTACTTTGTTGACTTGGGCATTCTTTTGCTAACTGTCACAATTTTGTGATTTTTGGCCTTTAATTATTTATTTTAAGAGTCAATACGACTAGTTTCTTAACAATTTTATATATATATATATATATATATATATATATATATATATATATATATATATATATATTTGTCTAAGTCAAGCGATCATTAAATCGGATATATATATATGACGTGTTTTCCTTTGAATGGAATCTAAATTCCATAAATGGGTGTAATTAAAGGAAAAATAATAAACATGATACAATAAAACGTTAGTTGTATATATATATATATATATATATATATATATATATTCCAAGAGGGGTAGTTTTATCTTTGTCTATGAGGGATGTATAATGGATAGGGTGCTTGATTATGGGTCAACCAGGGAAGGGTGTTTACACCTACCCCAAAAGGGTTAAAACTGGCCAATAGCTTTATTAATTTTATCCATGCCATATCGCATGTAGATAAGTTCAACAGGTTTGTTGTTAGATGCTACATGCACGCACAAGTCCAATTTCTAAAAGTTGATGTTGTCTTGCTAGGACACTTCGTCAAGAGGGATGAGAGCTTGTCATGAGCACCAAGAAGCATAAGCTTCAATTGGTTGGGCAGATAAAATGCATGGGTTATTTTTTTGTCTTCCAAATTGCATATGGAGGTGAGTTCGATGGCAAGGAAGACACTACATCCAGAGACAGAGAATTATGTATATCATTGTAAAATTTTATGAAATATTGTATGATGTGTAGACACCTAAAAATGTCTCATCAATCACACACTAATTATTCATCCTAATTAATTAAATAATTATTTAATTATTTAATTAAGCTAATTATTCTTCTAAACTGACTCAATCATCACCCTTCAACATTTCTAATTATTCAATTTCTATTCTTTAATTAATTAATCAGTTAACCCTATCTCAAATATTAATTAAATATTATTTATTTAATTAATCACGATTTATTCCTTAGTTAAATAATCTTTATTATTTAACTAACCTTATTTCTAATGTTTAAATAATTTCATTTAAATTATTTAAATTAATTAATTTTATTTCTCCAATTCCCCAAATTTGAATTTCAACTCATTTCAATTAATTCATTTCACCAAATCTGAATTTCAATTAATTTCATGTGCATTTCAGCATTCGAAAGTCAAAATTCAAATCAAAATAATATGAAATTAAATTTCAAATTCAATCTCCTACAACACATGTTGAAAATCATAACTAATTCATCAAATCTGTTAACTCAATTAACTCATCAATCTCCCCTTTTCACTCCAAATCAGTCATCTCTTCAATCAACTCAGTCAACTGGCTAATCTATTCAGTCCATTATCCAATCTATTTAGTTGACTACTCAATCAATTGAGTTAACAAATCAATCAAGATGAGTTCACTAATCAATGAAAATAAGTTATCTATCAATCAGCACTTCAGTTCAATACCTCACCCCATTTGTCTTGAAAATCTATAAATACAAGATCATTTCATTAAATCAATCTAGAATCAAAGTCTTCATAATAATTATCTATCTTATGCAGGAATTTCAGTGCAACACCTAAGAGCCAATCAACCAACAATTATGGAGAAAAGCAATGCAAGTCACAATGCAATTAAGGGAGTTTTTAATTAGTTTGATTGTTTAATTCTCTTATTTATGCATTTAATTTCATTGATTTATGTTTAAGGTTACTAAATTAGTTAAGGATTTAGCAATTCATCCTTTTAGTCTAATCAGCTATGTTTAACCTAACAGATTTTAAGCATGAAACATTTGGTGAACCCGACGTGAAGGCAACAGCATCTAATCTTTTTTTACTTGTTGTCTTGCAGAGTTTGTACGAACACACAAGAAAGTATAATGCATTCACACATAGAAATTCGCATTCGACCACAACATACCGTATTTGAGTTGATAGAAATTTGCAATCGATCATGCAAAAATTTGCATCTGCTTAGACGATGACATGCATTTGCAGGATTTACTTGCATAATTAACTTCTTTTATCGCTTTTGTCTATTACTTGATTGCGTTTCTAACCCACAATTATTTTTTAAATCTGAAAATTTCTAGTTTTCTGTGTAAAATGCATTTGATCCTATGGCAGGAAGGGTAACATGTTGGCAATTGACACTCATCTAGTTTAGTTGTGTTGTCATTGATGGAAACACACATCATTTTGGGTTGGACACTTAACCAGTACTCACCGGTATTCATGATTTGGCAACCGGCATTCAAGTCATCTAGCAGACAAAAGAAACTGGCAAACTAGGAACTGGTATATGAGGCTAACATAGGAGATTGATCTAGCAGGTTTACATGGCAACAATCAGCGGCATCGGTCATGAAGTTTAATGTATTTTTTTGTCTAGGCCGACATGTAAATAAATTGTAATATCTTTGTAAACCGACATAAGGCATTCATGTTTATGATTGGGAAGTGTATTTAAGTCAGTCCGGTTAGGTTATTTTGGATATATACACAAAGAGAAGAAATATATAGTGGTGTGATATTTTGCAAGCAATTTTGATCGACTAAATGCAAATATAATATTTTGTAGTTGGTCTTGCTTATTGGTTTAGAGGTTTGGGATGTGAAGCAAGTTACCGGTAAACGAGGACACAGTGAAAATTGGTACAGACAGTGCTTGAACCGGAACTCATCCAGCATAGTAGATGCGTTCTCTAGGTTCAAAATTTTGTTTGTAAACCAGTATTTGGTGTTTGTAGTCAGTGAGGCTCATTTTGTGATGAGCAGTACGCTCTAGGCTGTTGGCCTTCCTGCATGTGCAGGCCCCTATTGTAATATTTATTCATTTGGCTAGTGGATAGATATTGTGGGTCACCAATCCTACTGTGGTTTTTCCTCTTTGAGTTTTTCCATGTATAAATCTTTGTGTTATGGTGTATGTTCTTGTGGTTGCATCATTTCTACTTACTGTTATATTCTTTTATGGTTACCGGTTACTGAATTACTTTGTTAATAAGGTTAAAATTGATTTCACCGATAGAACACTAATTCACCTCCCCCCCTCTCAATGTTCTTGGATTCCAGCAATTGCTATCAGAGCTTGGTACCTTGGAGTAAGTCTAACAACTTAAGGAAGATCCTGAATCTAGAATCCATGGAGATGAGTATGGAGTAACAACTTGAAGTAGCACTTGAAGATTATGATGCTGAAAGGATGAAGAACTTGAAGTTGAAAGATGAGTTGAAATGTATAAAGGAATTCATTCTTATCCTATAGGAGAGGTTGACATCTTCTCAAGCTAGAAGGAAGGAACTTTTACAAAATTAGGATGAGGAAGAAAATAATGCCCTTAAAGAACAATGTCAGAAGCTGAGTTAGGAGAATAGTGTCATGAAGAATAAAATGCAAGCCCTAACTATGAGGATGTCCAAGGAGATTGAAGATCGGAAGAAGAATGCAGAAAATCTTGGCAAATCTCAGAAAGACAAATCTGAGGAATGCATTAGGTTGGCACATGAGAATGATATGTTGAGAACTGAGTTGGTGCAAACCCAGAATAATGAGCAGGAGTTGGAAAGATTGTTAACAAACCTAAGGGGAGATATGGATAATGCAAATGAATACAAAGACAAGTTTAAGAATAGTTTTACAAATCTTGACGAGCTATTGAAGGATCAAAGGCGCAAGGGAGACACTGGAGGTCTTGGATTTGAGCATGGAGAAAGCTCTAGTACTACAAATGAAGTTGAACCAACGGATCAGAAGGAGAATCCACCTATCAACCGGAACCAGAAATCATTGATAAGGCAACCCAATGCACATAAATTAAATGGTAGATGTTTTATTTGCAATAAATTTGGTCATATGGCAAGACATTGCAAAAATAGAGCAAATTAGGATAATAATGCAGTTCTCGATCAGTGTTCAAATTGTAAGAAGTATGGTCATAGGATAGAAGATTGTAGAATGAATGTGAAATGTCATGCATGTGGAAAGTTTGGACATATGGATAATCAGTGCAGGTCAAGGAATGATCAAGGATACAGTAAAGCAATTCAGAAAAATTATGCCACTTGCTATGCATGCAACAAAATAGGACATATTGCTAAATTTTGCAGAAGTAGAACAATCCGGTAGGAAATGATGAGAAAGGAAAATAGAAGGTTGATGATATTTGGAAGGAGCATGAGAAGAAATAGGTTAGGAAATCTGAAGATCAACCGACAGAGACAAACAACCCGATTACTCAACAGGCAAAGCAAAATGTTCTTTCACCAGTCATCCGGTAACTAAGGCATTAGCCTTAGGGGGAGGCAAATTAATGATAGATCTTACATTAATCCTAGTAGCGGTTTGGAAGCTTGTTTCAGATCTTAGAGAATTCAGTCTGAAGGTTTTCCAGTACTGAGATTATGGATTTTGAATCTAGTATGATAGGTCAGCACGCATTTATGTCAATGTGAAATTAGGGTTTTCACAAAATAAGAGGGAAATGTTGGTTCATTCTTGATCACATAGCATTCAGAGTGAAGCAGAGCAAGTTTAAGGTGATTCAAGGTGATCAAGAGCATTTTCAAGTGAATTCCAGTGCATTTAGAATGGATTTTCAAGATCTTTCATCGGCGAAGGTTGTGAGGTATTTTATCAGTTATTGTGCTATCTTTTGTTTACAATGGCTTCTGGATCAGCTCTTGCTCTGGTAGGTTTGGCTACCCCTATTTTTGACATCAAGGATCGTCCACGCCCGATTTTCAAGCAATGCCCTCATATTGCAAAGGTTGATGATTCAGTCGATGCATTTTCTAGGGTTCCAGATAGAGTTATGTATATTGAAGATATTTGTGCATATATCCACTGCACTCTAGAGGATTTAGGCTATGTTGAAATAAAAACAATGTACATGACAAATTTGTTGGACAGGATGGGATCGATGAAACCGAAATTCCAAATTTTGAAGGATCAGGGTTTCACTGACATTTTGGAGATGTCATAATTTGAAGATGAAATGATCCGATACGTGATGAGCCCTGTCCATGGGAATTCATGTGGCTAGACCGACATTACAAAATCACCAAGTTATTCATGCAATCACCGGTTTGCCCCAGACTAGTCAGACTCCTAGAAAGAAGAAAATATCTAACAATGAGGTGGAGAAGTTAACTGGTGCAACTTTTGACAATCGGTCAATAAGGATAAGAACTATCAGAGACAAAGTTGTTCAATTTGCAAGTATGATCATCGGTTACAAGGTAACCCAATCAAATCGATTGAAATTTGTTTCCAGTTCATGCATTTACTGTGCTCATAAGATGGTCAAGGAAAATGATGGGTATGATCTCTACCAATGGATGTGTGAGGAGCTAATTTTAAACCTAGGCAAGATTAAGGGTAAGAAGAAAGGTGTTTTCCGGTATGGCAACCTTATTGTTTGCTTGATGCTTTTCTTTCTGAATGAGTTACTGGGATCCAGTAAAACATAATGGGCATTTTATATGTCGGTAGGGAAACAATTCAAAAATGCTATAAGAGATTTGGGATAGGACAAGGAGAGAGAATCCATTTTATGGGTTTATTTCAAATCATTTCAAAAAACAATGAAGAAAAGAGAAAGAGTGCCTAAACATATTGTTGATAAATACTCTACAGAAATCTATTTTTTGGTGAAGAAGGATGAAACATTAATGGAGATAGTGCAACCATGAAAGGTCTGGATCACTGAGATGGGCTATGAGGTTGATGTTGAGATCTTGGACTTATATGCCAAGACTCTTATTGATGTCCTGGTTGATGGAGCTGAGAAAACCTTTGGGATAGCAAAGCAAAAGGAATCTGAAGTTCAGATAGGCTTTAGCAAGAAGATAAGGGAAGGAAAAATCAAGAAGGTTGGGGAAGTTGTGGAGAAAATGTCCTCTGAAATCAAATAGGTCATTGGACTAGAAGAAGGGTCATCTCTGGCAACAGTCGGCAAGGGTGTATTGAAGAGAAAGAAACCAGAAACTTATATTGCCCATGTTGAATCCAGTTCTGATACTGATGTTGTACCCTCAAAGATTCCCAAGACTTACATCAGGATACAAAGGATGAAACCCGATGAAGGAAAGAAACAAAAAGTAAAGGTCACCCCTCCAATAGCCCCAAAGAAAATTTTGAAGGAGAGGAAACTCATAGAGAAGAGGAAACCGGTTAAAGAGTCTACTTCTACTCTCGGCAAGAAAAATAATTTAGATAAAGATATGGCTCTTGAATCCAGTAAGAGTATTGAAGTCATTCCTCCTCTCTCAGTTGCTGAATTGATTGATTAAATAACTAAAGATGGAATTTTGAGTAATATCCAACATTACTATGTACATATGGATGATAAGGAACAAATGGAGATTGAAGAAGAAGTTTTGTTATACTTAGATATATATAAGAAAGCATTACTTGAGATTGAAAAACAAATACTGGGAGATTTGTACAATAACCTAGATGCTAGGAGATTATCTGCAGTTGAAGAGGATAAATATATAAAGATGCAGGAGTTATTGATTGTTTGTGGTGCAATAACTTATGAGGAGATGCAGTAGTGTCTGGAATATGCAAATAAAACAATTTTCAAGAGTAGACACCGACATGTGAGTCTCATGGTAGATATAGTAAATGAAATAGTTAAGGAGACCCACGAGGCATGGGTAATTTTTTTTGTAGATAAACCAGATTTCTTTACTCCACTGGTATTCCCTCCAAAGTCTGGTATTCAAGACATCTCATTTGATGGTAAGGGGAAAGGTATATTAGATTTGGATTCACCAGTTTTAGAACAGAAACTAACAGAGTATATTCCTCTGGCAGTATCACCTGTACATAGTATAGAGAAAATTGAAGATAACATTGAAGTTGTGCATGATAAATAGGAAACACCGGAACTAAATATTTTGGATGTAGAGGTTATTGATGTAGATATAGAAAATAAATAGGTTGAGGATATTGAACCTCTGGCAACAAATGTACATACAGAAGAGGTTAAGGTTGAGCAGGTTACTGCACCAACTGGCAAAGCCACAGGTGCCAGTCAGCAAGTTGGAGAGTCTAGTCATTCATTGTTGGCACTTGGCTCATCCGGTCAAGCTAATCTTGGACAGAGGAATATTGAGAAACTGAGCAATTTTGAATTGATGTATCTTGTAGCTCAGAAGTTAAGGAAGGAAGAAACAGATGACAAGCAAGTCATTGAGCAGGCCATTCCGGTTCTGTAGCAGCTAGTTCCAGGATACGCTAGTATGTTAGCTAGACCCTCTGGTAAGCTTAAGAGTTTGACTGAACACATTGCAAAAGAGTTTCAAACTCTTCAATAGATATCAAACCGGTAGTTAATAGAGAGGTACAATGCAACTAAGAAGTTCACATGTGACAATATGATCACATCAGATAAGGTGAAAATGATAGAACAACTAAAAAAGATTGATGAGTCTCTTAATCAATGCAGTTGTATATATAGGTCTTGTACTAACATCGACAAACTTACAGCTGACCTAGAGGTAAAAATAAAAGCGGCAAAGGCCCGGTTGGAACATCTGGCTCACAATTTTGATGGTACTCAGTCATTGACCAGCGCTATTGATGGTCAAATTTTGGTTACAGAATCTAAGATATCAGCCTTAGAGAAAGATATGGACAAATTAATCCAGCGTGCAATGGAATTGAAAGGATTGGTTAGTCCCCGATTGAACACTTTGTTACTTAATAAGCGGGAAAGTATAAAATTGATGAATAAACCCACACCGGCAAACCTAACTGAAGAATAACTTCATGCATATATTCTTAATGGGTTTGTATCTATTTTGGGAACATTGAAAACCGGCAGGGATACTTACTTAGGATTTTTTAAGGGTTCTTACCTAGATATATTCCAGTACATCTAGATCCGGTAAACATGTTTTGATTTCATTCTTTCATTCATTTGCCCTAGCCTTTGTCATTGATGTCAAAGGGGGAGTGGTTGTTGTGAAAAATGTTAAGGGGCATAAGAAGTAATGTATGGCTCAGGGGAGCAAGGTCAGTTTAGGTCATCAGTTTTGGGAGGAACCGAGATAGCATTTTAGCAATCTATTTTTTCACATGAGTGTTGCCATCAATGCCAAAGGGGGAGATTGTTGGCAATTGACACTCATCCAGTTTATTTGTGTTGTCATTGATGGAAACACACATAATTTTGGGTTGGACACTTAACCGGTACTCACCGGTATATATGATTTGGCAACTGACATTCAAGTCATCAAGCAGACAAGGGAAACTGGCAAACTAGGAACTGGTATATGAGGTCAACATAGGAGATTGATCTGGCAGGTTTACATGGCAACAATCAACGGCATCAGTCACAAATTTTAATGTATTTATTTTTGTCTAAGCTGACATGTAAATAAATTGTAATATATTTGTAAGCTGACATAAGGCATTCATGTTTATGATTGGGAAGTGTATTTAAGTTAGGCCGGTTAAGTTATTTTGGATATATACATAGAGAGAAGAAATATATAGTGGTGTGATATTGTATGAGAAATGTTGATCGACTAAATGAAAATATAATATTCTGTAGTCGGTCTTGGTTATTGGTTAAGAGGTTTGGGATGCGAAGCAAGTTACCAGTAAAGGAAGACACAGTCAAAACTAGTATAGATAGTGTTTGAACCGGAACTCATCCAACATACTAGATGCATTCTCTGAGTTCAGAATTTTGTTTGTAAACCAGTATTTGGTGTTTGTAGTTAGTAAGGCTCCTTCTGTGATGAGCAGTGCACTCTAGGTTGTTGGCCTTCCTACATGTGCAGGCCCCTATTGTAATATTTATTCATTTGGCTAGTGGATAGATATTGTGGGTCACCAATCCCACCGTGGTTTTTCCTCTTTGAGGTTTTCCACGTATAAATCTCTATGTTATGGTGTAAGTTCTTGTGGTTGCATCATTTCTACTTACTGTTATATTCTTTTATGGTTGCCAGTTATTGATTTACTTTGTTAATAAGGTTAAAATTGATTTCACCAATAGAACACTGATTCACCCTCCCTCTTAGTGTTCTTGGATTCCAACATAACATTCAAAATTTCAAGTGCCAGGAAGAGAAAACAACACAGAAAATAGCAGAAAGCTTATCAGCAGTTGATAAGAGCATAGAAGAGATTTCAAGATCTCAAAGAGTTGGCCACCAAATCTTGATATTACACCATCGTGAACAAATACCTGATGAATTACAATGTGTTT
Source organism: Cryptomeria japonica (assembly GCF_030272615.1). Lineage (NCBI taxonomy): Eukaryota > Viridiplantae > Streptophyta > Pinopsida > Cupressales > Cupressaceae > Cryptomeria > Cryptomeria japonica. The sequence continues at coordinate 371,957,039 of NC_081405.1, forward strand.
GATGACATTGAAGTGATGTGGAACATGATTTTGAGTTAATCCTATGTTTTTGTTTGCAGATTCCTCTTTTGTCTTCTAATTATGTTTATGAATTGTTCACATTCAATCAAAACCTGCAATGCATTCAAATTGATATAAATTCACATTCGAATGCACATAAATTTGCATTCGAGTTGACAGGGATGCGCATTCGCTTTTACACTGATTTGCATTCGCTGGAAATTGGAAAATCTTTTTGATTTGTCTTTTTCTCTGTCATTTTGTGGTATTTTTACTATTTTGTTCTACAAACATATCATTAACAGTCAATAAGGCAAAATTTGTAATCAAAAGAAGCAAATTAGGCTAGAGATCCCACAATATGCAAACCTTTTCCATGGATTTCTGCAGGGATAGCTAGACTTATTTAAGATAATTTTTCTTTTGGTACTCTTAAAAAGAACAACATAAATTCCATCATTGTTATATCACTTAAAATGAACACCATGTCTTTTGGAGCAACATCTCCAAGTAGTATAGGCAATTTTGCAATGAAGGTTTAAAAGGAACTTTTTCTCTCCATGTTTTCAAGGTGATAGGCGTATGCTCTCCCCTAAACTTGGTGACCAAAAATCCAGACCCACCTTTTTCATGCTTTCTATCAATTTTGCATTAGGATAAAACCTTTAGAAGGCCTGCCTCCCGAGTAGCCCATAAGGCCAAGTGAGAGGGAACGACCTGAGTGGCAATGGCTAAAGCCAAGTAATCCAATCCACTATAAATAAATGTGTTTGAAATGAAAATTATAAGAAATGAGTGTTACATGTTGTCATAACAACGTCATGCCTCCCTCAGTGCCTATATGGTACGAGAAAATCTATAGAGCATAACCTCTATAGACTAGGAGACCTCCTTAACGGAGTGGAAAATGTTGTTGATTATGACCACTTGAATGGAAGCTTGATTAATATCTTTAGGAAATTAGAGGCTAATCCGAGTCAGTAACCAGACACTTATAGTATCATAGTGCAAGGGTGGGGAAGAATCTTCCCCCAAGACACTCACCATATATCTCCCAGGATAACAAGCCAATTGAGGAGCGATCCTCTTTGGTTTAATTTCCTAACAAAGGCAAAAAAATGGGCGCACTTTAAGGTGTGACAGGGATGTTTGAGCTGACGAAGTATCAAGATATGGGTTGTGGTAATATTTGTGACCTTTTGACCATAGGAGAGTCTCCTTGATGTTCTATCGAATGACCAAAATTTTATCAAAAACAAAATGAGGTCTTGAAAAGATCTCAACATCCACAAGGGTTTGAAAAAATCCTTTAAATAGTGCTTTCTTTTGGTTATGTCAAGTTGTTTTCCATTGCTTTGCTACTGTGTCTTTGCAACATTTTCCAAAAAAAAAAATCAACCATTGCAACATTCAAGAAATGGAGAATTGTACTTTCAATGATCTTAGGTCCTAGGCATTTAGTCAATACATAGTCTATTTAGTGTCATCATATTACACAAAGTCCTTCCATAAGTCCTCACTTCACGTAGAAATAGCTTCAATCTTTGTCAAAGATTACATCTATTTAAACATTGCATTACCATCATCTAAGTTCATCTTAGGATCCACCTGGGTCATGCATATCACAATAGGGTACATTTGATTCCACATCTACCATCTTAGTTTCAAAGTTAACCCTTGCATGGTCTGTATTTTGGTTCATCACTCAATAGAAGTCTTAATAACATATCATTTTCATGGGTCTAAAAGGAGATGGTGAATTTCCATTCATACAACCTGATCTTGGACCAAACAATGACCAATTAGAAAAAATTGATGGTTTGGATACCCTTGCTTGGAAAGTAAGAGTGGAGCTTCCCCAATACTATGAAGTAGAAGCTGTCATAGATGATGAAATTCAGAAATTTGTTTGCCTTGATATGAAGTTAGAAAAAGAGATCAAGGAACAAAGAGAGCAAAAAGAGCTTCAACAATTTGTCAAAAAACTTATGGCAGATAGTCCAATTTCTCATTAGAGACCTTAGTAGAGTGTCATCATTTATAGATTACATAGATACATATTCAGTCCCTGCAAAAGTCTTGCATCTATCTTCATCTATTGTTTGCATTTTAGAGAGTTATAGCAAGTCATAGAAAGTCAAGATCACTTTGGAGATACATTGATGCCATTAACAAGATCACAAAAATCTAAGATGGATCCAAACAATGACCCCTTGGTCAATCCCACTTGTAATATGGATTTATCCATGAATCAATAATTACAAGGTAGAAGACCTAAAATGTTACCAACAAACACCAACATGATGCCTTCCATAGATGAAATCCAACATAATCTAACACAACAGGAATTGAAGGTAGCCCAACAAGATCCAGTGCTCCTCGTGGTTTTGAATGTGCTCATTCATAATGATAGAGAACGATATCTCACACATTTAGTTCAAAATGGGGCCAAGTTGCCTCCAGGTGTTGACATTTCGGCAATCTTGCCACCAGGGGTAACATTGACCCAAAATGTAACTCATACACCCAATGTGACACAAACTCAAGAGGAAACAACTAATGCTCAATCAACAGTTGCATCTTCAAACACTAGTCTCACATCTCAAACCACACCAAGTGTTACAAAGTCAAGCATGTTGAATACTTCAACCCAAGCTACAACAATCATGGCTCAAAACACTATTTTTGCAAGTACGTCTCAACCTATAGTATTAGTTTCCATTGGATCCACATACAGTGGTCAAAATGTAAACCAAGGATCAGTGGGAATGAATAGCTCAAGTCAGCCAAAAGTTAATACACAAATTGCATATTTCACACCACCTGGTGGAATTCAAGGCACACAATTACATGGTCGGTCAACATTTCAACAAGCTCCAAGATACTCAAACACTATTTCATTTGTGGGAAATACATATAGGGTCAATGCACCTTTGATCCAAATAAAAATCTCGGCTCAACAAGTAGAGAATCTCCAAAAGCAGATGACCAGCATGCAAATAGTTAATGACAAGAAGGGCTATACTATGGAGGATCTTCGTCCTTATCCTTTTGATAGGACTTTTTACATGCCACCTTTTCCGCCACATTTTGAGACTCCAAGATTCGACAAGTATAGAGGGAAAGGTGATCCTTGGGATCATGTTAGAGAATTCTTCACAACATGTATACAAGTGGCTCATGAAGACACATACTTGATGTGCCTATTCCCCAAAAATCTTGGAGGTACTACATTAGAATTTTTTCACACCTACCACCTAAGATTGCCTCAATGGGTGAGTTGGCTGAGCTATTTATCATAAAATTTTCATTCAACATAGGCAATCCAATTACCCTAATGGATCTGTGTGCAACTAGGTAAAAGGAAGGTGAAGCATTTGCTACATTCTTGCAAAGATGAAGAGCTCTATACCGCAAATGTCTCAGTCACATTCCTGAAGTTGAGCATGTAGAAATTTTTACTGAGAACCTTATTCCTCAAGTGAAATATGCAATGTGTAAGCACTTTCAAATAAATCACAGAAAAAGGCATAAAATGTGAGAAGGGCTTGTTAGAACAAGGATAATGGACTAGCCATAAATACAAGCAATGAAAAGCCAATTTTTTTGTCTAAAAACAAGAATGTTATAAATGATGGAGTTATAGATGCCTGTGTTGTTAATAGAGCTCAACTAGTGGTATCGCTTCAAGGACCAATTTATTCTTTTAATAGGAATCAAACTCAAAACAACAATGCAAATACCAATGTGGCTCAGTCAATCAATCTAAGACCCCTAAGGATAAATGCACCAAAAATAAATTTCACACCTTTGGGGGAACCAATTGAGTCATCTCTCAAGAAGTTGATACAAGATAATGTCATAACATTGTCAGAGGCTTGTCCTTACGAACCTGGTCCATTCAAGCCTACTTGGTGGGATGCCAATGATTTCTGTGAATATCACAATTCCAAAGGTCACAAAATGGTAGGTTGTTAAAAATTGAAGAGCCTGATATAGGACCTTATTGATCAGGGAGATATCACTGTGGATGCCAATAAGGGATTGAAGAGCCTGATACAGGACCTTATTGATCAGGGAGATATCAATGTGGATGCCAATAAGGGATCAGCTAATATAGACCACACCATATTCAAATACCCTTTTGTTAAGCATGATAAAGGGAAAGATTCTAGTTCAAGTGCACAAAATAACAATGCAAATTATACCAATGTTGCATATAATTATAAAATCAATACAATTAGTGTAGAGGATGACATAGTGGCCACAATTACAGTAAATCCAAGGAGCAAAGATTGTGTTGTTATCACCCAAAAATCCAAGGTCACATTGCAAGGGGTACCATCAAACCCCCTTCCACCAAAAAGCAATTACAATATGGTTGACCAGCTAAAAAGGACTTTGGCTCAAATTTCATTGCTTGAGTTGCTTCACATCTCACCAACTCATAAGGTAGTCCTGGACATGGCATTACAAGAATCTGTTATTGCCAGAGATATACATGAGAATACATTTCAATCCATGGTTGGAAACTCGGCAACTTCCAAAGTAGCATTCACTGAGCAGGATGTACCTATGGATAGGCCCATGCACAATGATCCCCTATACTTAGAAGCTCTTATTCACATAAAGAAGGTTCGAAGAGTACTCATAGATGGTGGAGTCGGGCTCAATATATGCACTTTGCATCTAATCAAAGCTCTAGGTTACTCTGAACATCATATTGATCCTACCAAGAGAATCAATATCAAATCTTATGATGATAAGGAATGCCCCTCCAAGGGTGTAGTAACCTTGCTAGTGCAAGTAGAACCAGTTACTATAGATATCACTTTCCAAGTCTTAGACAGAGAATTGGGGTACAACGTGCTACTAGGATGCCCATGGATACATGTCATGCAGGCAGTGCCATCAACTTTTCACTAATGTGTTAAGTTCCCTTACAATGGTATTGAGATTACCATACATGGTGATCCAAACCCTTTTCAGAACTACAATTACCTAATAGCAAGCATAGATAATCAAGTACCCATCAATCAGGCAGCTCCACTCCACATACAATGGAATCCCTAAAGATTGAAGAAACATCAGCATCATCATCTCGCACACCTACAACAACTCCTCTTCAAATCAAAGATGAAGTGTGTGACGAGTACTCATGTTCCAGAACATTTCCAGTAGGACAATTGTCTCCCAAGTCCTTTGAGAAAACATTACCAAGTCTAACAAATAAAGATAAAGGGAAGGAAATTGTCCATTTTTCTTATTCTTGTTCTTTTATCAGGTGGGGAGAGCTTAATGAAGAATCTCTATATTAAGATGTTAATGGATGGTTGTATAAATAATAAAATGACACTCCAAACATCAAACTCCCCTTAAAACAATATGGTAATGGTTTCAAGATGTTACAACGACATGGTTATGATGGAACAACAGGCTTGGGGGAACATGCACAAGGCATCATAGAACCCATACTACCTTCAAAGAATCAAAATAATTGGGGATTAGGATACACTGGCCTGACAAGACAAAGAAGAACAACTCAACCAGATACTCCAATAATAACAAGTTAAGATCATGACCTTGAATCACCAAGACCAAACAATGCATTACAAATAGTCTTTCAGCCAACATCTCATGTCAATACAGTGATGGAAATAGGAAATGCACCAGCATCAGATACTTCCACACCATCATCACCAACTAGTACATCAACAGAAACAAGAATAGCACCAACAAGAGATGGTATTTCAATATTACCCCTATCTCTTATTCAAGCACTCAATGAAGCTTCTATTATAGAAGAAGGGTCTGCCAGTCAGGATACCCTCTCATTCATCATCAATACAACTAAAAATATTCTTTCTCCAATTGAAAAAATTGATGAATATGAATCAAATAGAGAAACATATATAGAGTATAACTGATTCACATGATTATGAGTTTTTATCTATACATAGTTGTAGCATATTTTTCAGCATTTAGAGCTTATGACAACCAACTAATTGTGGATTATGGCATTGAATATAAAGACATACCAATCAACCCACCATCAATCAAGTATGTTTTTAACAACATAATCTACATGATCTCAGCAACATCTCCTCCTATTGAAGAAAGAGATCTTTGTCTCATGTATCCTCACCTAATAGACTGGGGGCAAGAAGGGCAACCACAATTAGATTGGTTTGAAAATAATGAAGCTATAGCTGAATTCTTGGGTGCAAGGGATGGACTTCCTTATGATGACCATAAAGTTGGCTTCACCATAGATCTAGATAGAACTGCATACTTTAGGGAATCAAGCTCCTCTTCCAATCTAGATGATGAAAATGAAGCAGAACATATGGTTCACAATATATTGGACACTCTTCCTATAGACAAAGAACAGTCAACATTACTAGTTAAAGAAACTAAAGAGATCAACGTTAGAGATGCTGAAATAGTGCATAAGATACACCTGGAAAAATCTTTGAATCCAATGGAAAAAGAAAAGTTCATTCAATTTTTTACACAAAGGCCAATCAACTTTGCATGGTCTTATTCTGATATGCCAGGGTTAGATCCCAAGTTAGTCTTGCATCATCTGCCATTACTTCTAGGAGTGAAACCATGCAAGCATAAACTTAGGAAGATGCATCCTCACATAGCTCTATTGGTCAAAATTGAATTACAAAAATTGTTAGATGTGGGTTTCATCAGACCCATAGACTATGCAGAATGGATCTCTAATCTAGTCCCAGTAACCAAGCATATTGGAGGTATCAGAATCTGTACCGACTTCAAGGATCTCAACAAGGCTTGCCCAAAGGATGATTTTTCACTCCCTAACATAGACATGATAGTGGACTTGACATTTGGAAATGAAATTCTATCACTCATGGATGGTTTTTTTGGTTATAATTAAATCAAGACTGCACCAGAAGACCAACATAAAATAGCTTTCACCTATCTGTGAGGAACATATGGTTGGAATGTGATGTCATTTGGCCTTAAAAATGTCGATGCTACTTATCATAGGGAAATGACCAAATTTTTTCATGACATGATACACAAAATCATGGAAGACTATGTAGATGATTTACTAGCTAAATCCACAAAAAGAGATGATCATTTGGATGTCTTAGGTAAAATTTTTGACAGACTTGAGAAATACAATGTACGTCTCAATCCCAAAAAGTGTGCATTTGGAGTAACATCTGGTAAATTATTGGGGTTCATTGTATCAAACCATGATGCAAAAATAGATCTAGAAAAGGTAAAAGCTATACTAGACATGTCGTCACCCACCACACTCAAGCAATTAAGAAGTCTGCAAGGGAGACTACAATCCATAAGATGTTTCATTTCACAATTGGCAAACAAGTGCCAACCATTTCAATATCTTTTGAAGAAGGTTGTCACATTCAAATGGATAGCACAATGCCAAGAAGCATTTCAAACATTGAAAGAATATCTTTTGTCCACACTAGTCTTGGTTCCACCAGCGCATGGGAAACCATTACTCTTGTGCATATCTACCATAAATTCCTCTTTAGGTTCTCTCCTAGAATAGCATGATGAGAAAGGAAAAGAGAGAGCTATCTACTACATTATTATAACACTCATACGATATGAACTCAACTACACACCCATAGAATGAGCATGTATCACAGCAAACTTTGCATCTCAAAAGCTAAGACACTATATGTTGAGTCATAAAGTCCACCTCATTGCAAATTTTGATCCACTAAATTACTTGTTGAATAGAGAGGCATTAACTGGAAGACTTGCCAAGTGGGTCATGATATTGAGTGAATTCAGCATAGAGTATGTCAACAGAAAGGACATCAAGGGGCAGATCATAGCAAGCCAACTAGCAAAGGCACCTCTACAAGACAATCATCCAATGGTGGTATATTTTCCAGATAAATAAGTGTTCACACTTTTAGCACCAATAAACTTAAAATTGTATTTTGATGGGTCCTATACAAATCATGGAGTAGGAGCAGGAATTCTCTTCATAACTCCTCAAGGAGATTCAATTCCTAAATAATTCAAGATCAGCTTCTCCTATACCAGTAACATAGTTGAATATGAAGCCCTAGTAATAGGACTGTGTACTGCCATATAGTGGAAAATCATGGAGTTACAAGTCTATGGAGACTCGCGGCTTATCATCAATCAAGTCAATGATGATTACAATACAAAAGATGACAAGCTGACACCTTAAACATAGTTGGTGGAAGAATGCAAGCAACAGCTCACCAATATAGCATTTGAGCAAATCCCAAGAGCACAAAACAAGGAAGTCGATGCTATGGCAATAGTAGGCTCTCTCTTAGATATGCCTAACAATGGAACTCACTTTAAGTTCATAGTCGAACAACTCATGGTACCAGTATATGAAATACCATCTACTGAATATATTTTTATGATAGTGGGACCTGAATCTCCTTGTTATAGAGATGTATATGCATACCTTCATGATCAATATATGCCCCCTAATCTCTCACGTAATCAAAGAAAGACACTTACCTGCCAAGCTACAAAACACATCATCATTGCTGAAATGTTGTACAAAAAAGGCCTAGATGGTACTTTACTCTGATGTCTCAATGAGGAAGAGGCACAAATGGCCCTGAAAGAAGTTCATGATGGGATATGCGAAGCACACTCTTTTGATCCGACATTAGCAAAAAAATTGTTGAGAACCAGTATTGGCCAACGATGGAAAAGGATGCCTACAAGTATGTCCAAAGATGCAGATAATGTCAAATACATGGAGCCCTGGTCCATGCACCTGCTCAAGATCTTCAACCAATTACATCACCATGGTCGTTCTCACAATGGAGATTGGATCTCGTTGGGAAAATAAATCCTAATTCCTCCAACAGACACAAGTTCATACTTACAGCTACTGAGTACTTCACCAAATAGGTCGAGGCAATCCCTATGACCTACATAATAGGCAAAAATATAGCTAAGTTCATCTTGAATTATATTATCTGCAAATATGGAATCCCCATGTGCATTATTACTGACAATGGGCGACCCTTTAAAAATCAAGAAGTGAGTGAACTTTGTGATCATTTCCACATTCAACAATATTTTGCAACTCCTTATTATCCTCAAATCAATGATCAAGCTGAGGCAACAAATAAAACCATATTGAAAATTTTAAAGAAAGGTGTCAACGATGTTGGATGAGACTGGCATCTTCAACTGAATACAGTTCTTTGGGCCTTTTGAACTGGTGTTCACACAGCTACTAGTGCTACACCTTACTCTTTATTAATGGTTTAGAAGCCATTTTGTCTATCAAAGTATAATTACTATCACTAAGAGTCTCTCTAAAACACATCATATCAAAGGAAGACTCCAGAGTTTCTCATTTTCAAGAACTTGAATTATTGGATGAAAAATGGCAAAGTGCGTTGAATCATTTACAAGGTTATCAAAAAAATATGAGACGAAGCTATAGCAAAAGAGTAAGACCATGTTTCTTCGAATTAGGGGATATCATCCTTAAGGAGAACCAAAAGATCGCAAAATACAAAAAATTAGGAAAGTTTGAACCTACCTAGTTAGGTCCTTTTGTTATAACAAGAGTGGTTGGAAATGGCACTTATCATATAACAACAATGGAGGGAGATCCACTCCCAAATCCCATAAGCAGCATGCACCTAAAAAGATATTACCTCTAAGGGGTGAGTTAATTTAGCATTTACTTCCTGTATTTGCATATCATTTTCCTTCAAGCATTGCATCTCATATAGTTTCTTCCCTAAATGTATTGCATTTTCATTCTTCACAACATATAATCTTTGCATGTGCATACAGTTGCTTCAATAAAACAAGGTGATTGTCTAAGTCATTCACCTGTCTGCACTCAAAGGAGAGAAGGTAGTCTCATTTCCTAGATACTTGTTCTTGAAGTCTTTAGGAGGTCTTAAGTCATTTATCTTCAACGTCACCTTGTGATTAAGCTTTATCCATGGTTGAGTAGAGGTTTCACTATTGAGCCTTGTTACCCAAAATCTATCAATTTCTCTATATCCCACACATTAATCACATGCTCTAAGTCATTACAGATACCTAGTTGGTCATGTGGCTAGTGAAAAATCCAAAATTCTACTTCAACACCGTTGTAATTGTCATACCCAAGTAGGTTTCATTACTTAGAAGTCAAGGAAAGAAAAATGAAAAAGAAAAAAGTGTTATGCCAATATCCACCTCAAGGCAAAATGAGAAATGATATATAACTGAAATATCAGGCATACAAGAGCGACAAAAAGCTTCACTATGGGAACATGCAAGTAAATCCATTAGGGCTATGGATGCATGTTGGCAATGGATCAATGTTTGAGAGATTATGGTGTATAACCTCATCAGAGACCTTAAAGCTTGCTGCCAGTGAGGCTCTATCCTGATTGTTTTTTATGTTGGAATAACTCACATAGCTAGTCACATAAAAATTCAAGGGTTTGTAATGGTTATAAGGGTGAGAATAAACTCAAATGCACACACATGGGCAAAAGAAGATCAAAGTTTAAAGAATCGATGGAGAATTTTTCCACACCTCCATTCATAAATCTTGGTTACATACTGTGTTGGTCTAAACTCTTCTAAGACTGGATTGAATTTCTCTCTCTAAAAAATTTTGCACCTTTAATTCAATTAGTACATTCTAGAATGAAAGACACACACAATCACTCTTGTTCAAATCGGAAATGCATTTTACATCTTCATAACATAGCGGCATTTCAAAATTTCATTGTCTCCACCACATCCTACAGATCATCATGTAATCATAGGTTTGCATACTAGGGGCATAATTGAAAAAAACATAAAAAATCATAAAAAGTCATGAAAAAATACTAAAAATCATAAAAAGTCCTGAAAAAATCATAAAAATCATTAAAAAGTAATGAAAAAATCCTAAAAATCAAAAAACAACAAAATCAACCAAAAACATTCGAAAATGATCCACAAAATATCCAAAAACATCAGAAAATCCATTTGAAAACATACTAAAAATCAAAAAACAATAAGAAAATTACAATAAAATGTCTCGCGAGGAACAAATACCCTAGGAGATATCCAGCAAACACTTTGCACGAAGTTAAACAAATCATATACTATCTTATCAAAAATTGGCAACCAAACTGATCAAGTCTTATCAATCGTCAATATCCATATCAACGTGATCATTATCTTGTCTTAAAAGGAAGAGGATACACTCAAAATCAGGCAGATCAGTCTTAAACGGGGTTGTTGGGTGAATATTTTGTCAACAACGTACCAATGACAAAATATATATTTCACACATAGCTATGATAAGACAGAGTCTTTCCTCTCATCAAGGGGATGTTCCCTATTGGAATTTTGGGTCTCTCAACAACTTATACAAAAAAAAATTTGGGTGTAAGCTTAGGGCATGTAATTCTCTTTTTTCAGAATTAATGTATTTTCCTATCACTTGGTGATATTTCTTATAACTCAATAAACTTAGCAATTAAATACAACTTCTTAACAAAGATTCTTAATATCTAGACAATCATGTAAGCTCAAAGTCTTACGTGAGTGCAGCTACTTTAATCACCACTATTTCAACTTGAATCGCAACTTGTACCTCAAAGTCTCCAAGATGTGATCAATTATTCCTAAAACTACAAGTAATTGGTAGAAATACAAAGCTTCCTATGTAATCACTTAATTGTCAGAAGATTTCCCAAAAATGTAGATAGCACAAAGTCTATTTTACACAATTAGAAATCTCTTTCATTAGCATTCATAATTTCACCAAAAAGATTCAAGTGTATAAGAAATGATTATGAGAACATAGACATAAGAACTATTCCAATCATAATCACAATCTTTGGCTCACTCAAATTTCAGAACTAGCGGATTGCTATCTTATTTCTCTTGAATCAATTTTTACATCAAAAAACACAAAGTCTTTGTTGAGACAAAATTTGGCAGAGTTTTGCTAAACATAATAAAAGATAAATATGTACAAATGAGGTCCTCCTTATATAGGAAAATAAGTTGATAAAAAGGTGGGCACAGTTGACTAAATCAACTGCACAGTCCCACTTGACTACAACCACTGCATAAAATAAAAATGCAACTGCAATAAAATTTATAGTAACTAGGAATGCAACTACATTAAAAGATAGTGTAAATGGGGGATACCTTATTCATCTTTCTCCTCCTCATTGATTTTCTTGAATTTCTCAAACTAAGCCAAAACAACTTCCATCTTGGCTTTGTCTGGCATTGTGGTAGAACTAGTGATGGCGTGAACTCTAGAAACTGCATCCCCGGCTTTAACATACTTATTTCTTCCATCTTTTAGCATTGAGGCAAGAACTTCAAAACCAACTTGTATCTCAAGTAGTTTATCAAATGCATTCAACGAGAAGTCCTTTTCTGCCCAACGAGTAATTAGGGAAAGAAATTATTGCATGATGTTCTCACTAGATATTAATTTTTACTTTTATCATACAAGAAACAAGGGATCTCAGCTATCCTTGCTGAAATCTGATCAATCTAATTATCAAATTCTTTCTTTTCTTGATCTATCTCTAAGATTACTGACCATATTATTTTACCCTTATGAGATAATAATGACAAAATTTGGATGTATTTTTCTCTTGTCGTTATTACCTTGTTTTCTACAAGAACATCAATCCTAAAATCTTCCATTTTGCTCCAAAGAGTTATAATCTTTTCAATATCTTCCATTTATTTGGTCAAAGTGTTGTTGGTACCTTGCATCTGACTTTGATCAATTTCAAAATCCATGAATAACTTGACTGTTGAATCCAAAATAAGATAGCTCTCTGATTTCAAATGATCAATCCATTCATTTATGACTCAGCCCTTGATGCCCACGTATTCCACCTTTTTGAAAGCCTTAGTATCAATTGAGGAAACAATAGGGTCAACCTCTTGGGAAGATTGTGTGACTTTCAAAAGCACACTAGTCAGTTGTTCACATTTATGCTTCCATTCATTTTTCTCATCTCTTTCTTGATCAAACCTGCACACAAGAGAATTGAAAGAAATTTGAGAGTCTAACTTGACACTCTCATGTGTCTCCACACCAAGTTCTACAGTCTGCATAGCATAGTCTGTAGGTTGGATATTATCCTTTTTTTTCTCTGAAGACAACACCATGACCTCCACATATTTTATTTTGGTACTTGGATCCACCAACACCCAAGAAAAAGTCTTCAACTTTTTAGTCCCCTTTGCCTTGGATGGGACTCAATACTTGAAATCAAAGTCATCTGGTGAAATCACTTGTTTCTTCCTTTTAGGTGCCATAACATCCATCCATGGTGGAAGATCTACTTTGGTGGTTGGATTTGTGGCCTCCTTCTAAGTAGTCACCAGCATCTCAGACATATTTTGACTTGAAGATGCAACAGCAAAAGATGGAATTAACTGCACTATAGTTGTGGTAATGGATGGTAGTTCTAACGAAGCAACAGTAATCATTATTGGTGCCTCCCCTGAAATAGTTGTGGTCACAATTGTTGATGGCATTTTAGTAGTAACAATGGCTTAAAATAGGTGGAGCTTTAGCCATGATAGTTACAGAAGGTAAGGCAACTGATTGCTGCTCTACAGCTATTTTCTCCAAAGATTTGGTAAAATACAGAATTGAAGATTCAATAATGGATGCAGGAACATCATCAAAACTTGGGAGGCTGGATAATGTAACATATTCCTGATCACCCTCCCCTTGTGGTAATTTTATATTCAACCCCTCAACATCATATTCTTCTACCTCTTGATCTGAATCCGATTCAATAGATTAAATGACAACTTGTGTGGGGGTTGATACCTGTGAAGTACTGGGGGTAGTACTTTCCTCTTGTTGAGTCGATTCTTCTTCTTCTTGCATTTCCTCTTCATGAGGAATTTCTCCTTCTTCTTGATCTTTTTTTGGTTCATTCACAGCTGGCTATTCAGAATCCTTAGATGCTGCTTGTGGGACTGATGAAGGTTCACCTTTCTTTGAACCTTTGACCATGAATTTGAACTTCGGCCCTTTTCCCTTAGATTTTGGTGAAGGGATTTTCGGTAGGACTTTCACATCTTCTTTGTTCTTGGTCCTTAATTCAAATGTGTCGCCAACTAGACCATCACTATCATCATTATCACTAGAACTAGAAGGAAGTTGTTTCATTCTAATCCCCTTTTTCAACAACCATGCATTAGTATTAGCCAAAATAGGAGCAATTATTTGAGTAATAGACTTACTTCCTTCCTGAACCATTGGATGAGTGTCAAGGGAGAATCAACAATCTTTCTTTCAAAGTAGGTCATGTCCACTATGTCATTAGTATCTTCCATTGTGTCTAGGATCGTGGCCAAATTCAGGTTCTCAATCTGTTCCAAAGTGAGATGACTGAAATCCATCCTTCTCACATCTTCCTCATTTTCACAATCTACCCAGGCATCTTCAAGTCAGTATACATCTATATAGCTCCTTTTGATTTTGTTTTTCATCCCACAAAAATAAAAATTATTACAAGCCTTGAACCTCCTCATGGTATTCCATTGCATTTCTTCCTCCATATTTTTGGCCTTTGGGATGGTTAACAATGAAATTTAAGGCCAGTCTTATGAGCTTGTGACTGCCTCTCATGTACATGAATCAATTGTCGACATAATTCCATGAGGACAATTTTATCTGAAGGATACCTTGGCAGCATGAATGGTTCACCTGTAAAATATCCTATGCGAATATATATGAAAGTAGCAAATTGAAGGAATACACAACCAAAGAAAGAAACTATGTTGTATGTTGCTTCTGAAAGTCTTTACTTATCTAACCCTTTATCAAAAATACATTTCCAAACAATAAAGAAGGTGTCATTAACCCTTTTGAAGTGACTACTCTGATTATTAATTGTAAGTTGATAATAATAATCCCACACTGGCACTAGCCTCCTATCACCCTTGGTAGACAAACCTGGATATTGCCTCATGGAGGCGGCTGCATACACAAGGTATGAGGTCATATAGAATTTCAATGTTGTTTTGACCTCCTTCAGCTATGTGCATAATGCATCGCTAATTTTCTCTCCCCAATCAATTTTGGTAGTCCCTTTTTTTATTATTTTTATATAATAACACATACAATTTTGTTAAGTAATGAGAATCTCTCAAACTTCTTACTCGGGAAAGCATAGTACCCATATCATTGTATTCTTCATTAAAATAACTTCTATGAAAGTATTTTGGCCATCTTGAAGTAGTAGAAACCTTGGCTGAAGATAAGAAAATTGTATTAATCATCTTACATTTCTCCTCATTCTTCTCATAATACTCTTGAGCATTGTCCCGGGTTACATCTGCTACCTCTTCTACTGGAGAACCCTTGAACATGTTGTTAAAAAAAACATTGTCTAATGTCATAATAATATTTTTATTTGCATCCTTCACCTATCTTGTATTAGGATCAAAATGATCTTCCACTACAAGCACAAAGTCTGGATCATGAACTGCTACCGGGAAAGGTGCATGCTTATGCAACTCTTAATTGATCAAGCTTGTTATATGAGAATGAGTCTTTTTAACTCGATCAATAAATTCTTTCATGTCCACATGGCCAATCTAAGTGTCCCTGATTTCATTCACATTTGATTCAATTGAATTTTCTGGGAGCATATTCAAGTATTTGTCATACTTGTACTTCATTTTTTTCACAGGCAGCTTGCTCGGTGAAGGTTCTAACTGACTTGAAGAAGGATTTGACTTGCCTTGAAAAAGCTTATACATTTGCAAAGTAATGCATTTAATACCAATCATTAGTATTTTTTAAGGTTATCAGCATTAGAAGGGCAAATTTCATCAATTGGAACAAGAACTCGGAGCCAAAAAGGACTTGGAAAAAAACTAGACAAAAACTTGCAAGTCAAACTTTAAAGTCTGATCTGCAAGTTAAAAGACCAAGATTCGCACATTGGACTTTAAAGTCCGATGTGCAGGGAAAAATATCATAGGTTGCATATCGGACTTTAAATTCTGATGTGCAAAAAGGGTAGAACAACTTTGCAGTTCAGACTTTAAAGTCCGACCTGCACTTCAACAAAGTGTAAGGTAATTATGTACATCAGACTTTAAAGTCTGATCTGCATAATAGGGTAGACATAATTTTGCAGGTCAGACTTTTAACTTCGACCCGCACTTAGAGAAAAAACATGGCCTGCACAGCGGACTTTAAAGTCTATTGTGTAGCCAAGGGAAGGGAAAGTCTTCCTAACGTGTCGGACTTTAAAGTCCAACCTATCAAGAAAAGGAAGAACAAGAGATCAACAAGTCTGACTTTAAAGTCCGACATGTCAATTTGGGAAGTACCTCATCCTCTTCATAGAAAACTTTAAGTCCGATGTGAAGACATGGGAAAATCAACTCCTGCATGTCGGATTTTAAAATCCAACATGTGGGAGATTGTAAATTGGGAAAAACTAAGTTTCTAGGGTATTTGGATTTTAAAATCCGACATACCCTAGAAAGTTAACCAACAAAAACAAAAACAAAAAAATGAAAATCCTATCTAACCGAGAATAAAACAAAACAAGCTCAAGACACGCAATGAAGAGGAAAAACTTCGAAATGCAAAAAAAAAAAAAAAACGAGGAATAAAAACTACAAAAAATACAAAACCTTCCTCAAATATGCAAATCCGCAAAATGAAGATTACTCAAAGGCACGATCACGAGCAAAATCCGCACAAGGAAGGCAAGAGGGTGCACACACAAAGGAGAAAATGACCATAAAATGACTAGAAATGACCTAAAACATAATTTAAACCTTAACAAAAGATTAATTAATGACTACAATTAATGCAAGCACGCCATGTAAGTCAGACTTTAAATTCTGATTTGCACCTAAAAACCACTGCAGGTTGGACTTTAAAGTCCAACTTGCAACTTAGAAACCTAACTCGACTGATGGGTTGGATTTTAAAGTTTGACCTGCAGTGAACTAAAAACTGCAAACTTGCACATCGGACTTTAAAGTCTAATGTACAACTGACTTAAAATAAAAACACCCTGCAGGTCAAACTTTAAAGTCCAATCTGCAGGTAAAATTGCAAAAAACAAACGACTAAAAGCAAATTTTGACTAACCGACGAAGTAGGTTAGCCTCTCCCAGAGGATGTGAGGTACGAAACGGACCAATTTCATAGGGCTGCCTCACGATTTTGGCCATGCTGAAATCGATGACAACAGTTGGCTCTAACTGGGGAACAAGCTTCACCACTTGAAGATTGTAGAATCCAAAACTCTGAGTGCCTATATCCATTGGGCTATAGAGTCAGGCGAATAAACTACATAAAAGAAAACACTATACAAATATTTAAAATATGTACAACATTCATTTTGCATCACTCCTTATTGTGTAAAGAGCTTCAAATGTTCTCCACTATGAGGCAAGGAAAAATGAGGAACCATCAACATATGCGAGCAGGTAATTATGCTCGCCACATACTTCATGAATAGTGAAGGGGCCTCTCCATAGGGAATCAAATTTCCCATGCATTCCCTTTGGTTCCCTCCTCTTGTCCCATAACAAGACTTGATCACGAACGAACTCACTAGAAGTTGCCTTCTTATCAAACAACACCTTCACTTAGCTTTGGTGTGCAGCAATTCTATCTACCACCTCTACCCTTGTTTCTTTCAACTGAGAAAGAAGCATTATCTGCTTATCAAGTGAATTTGGGTAGGCCTCATCTTCAACGGCTTTGGCAAGCTTCAATGCTAGAAGTTCCAAAGTGATAGGAATCTTGGTATTCATTCTATACAAAAGTTGGAATGGTGACGTGTCAAATTCTCTCTTAAGAGTTATATGATTTGCCCATAGCGCATCATAGAGAGCCTTGTTCCAAGTTCATTTTCTCTCATCAACAAGCTTTCTGATAATTGTAACTAGGTTCTTATTGCTTGACTCAACGTGACCATTTCCTTGCAGATAATAGTTAGACAAGTGTGAAAGGGTAATACCATAATCGAAACAAAAATCAATGATCTCATAAGATAAAAAACAAGCAGTGTTATCAGTGACAATCTTATGAGGAACATCAAACCTTGAAATGATGTTCTCTTTCAAAATTGACAAAGCACTACTGAAGTAATTTGCCTTCTCAGAATCGCCTCCACCCACTTGGTGAAGTAATCTATAGGAGTGAGAATATACATGTGACCTGCACTAGATGATGGATTGACAATTCCAATGAAATCCAACCCACACTGTTGAAATGGCTCTTCAATTACCATTGGTTTGAGAGGAAGTGCAGCCATATTAGGCTTACCAACAAATTACTATCATTGTTTGTATTTGTGAACCCAACTATATGCATCCTTAAACAAGGTAGGCCAATAGTACCTTGCACCTAAAAAATTTTATGCAGTGACAGGAGCAGAAAAGTGTCCTCCACAAGCAAGATCATGGAAAGCTTGAAGTAACCTTACTTGTTGTTGCTTGTCAACGCAATGCAAGAAATTTCCATCCAAACCCTTCTTATACAAGCCATTGTCCCATAAGACAAAGTTCACCACTTTGAGCTTCAAAGTCTGCCTTTCATTGTGTGACAGGTGCGTAGAACACTCACCATATGTTAAAAGATATTCCAAGTCAAAATACTACTCATCAATGGTGCTGACAAATAGAACCTTGGGAAGATCTTCATTCATTCCTTCATTTTTGAACACTACCTCATCACTTGATTTGTTATCGGCGATCGACTGACACAAACCTTTTCCATGAACCAACTTAGTAGGCTTTATTTCCATATCATATTCCTGAATTTTGACAACCTAGTTACCCCTTTTAGTTCCAAATTCCTATTGCATAAGAATAGACTTGACAATAGCATTAGGAACAAGAACAGTTACATGATAATTGAGAATGTAGAACCTAAAAAATTTTATCGCTTTTACTAAGGCAAAGGCATGCTTCTCCATCGCGGAAAAATTTAACTCATGAGTTTTCAAAGGATAACTCATAAAAGCAATAGGTGACTCAACACCTTCTTTGTTATTCTGCATCAATATAGTTGAACAAGTATGATCCAATGCATAACTATACATTATGAATTCCTTAGTGTAATCCGGACATACCAAGACCAAAGCATGAGCAATGGCTTCATTAATTTCATTAAAGGATTTCTTACCTTCAGGACTCCATTTGAATAGAGATTTTTCCTTTCATCATGTCAACTATGTGACAAGTTTGTTCAGCAAAGTCTAGAATGAACCTTCGCAAGAAGTTTACTTTACCAAAAAAGGAGTGCACAACATTTTTGCTTGTCGGAAAGGAAAGACTACGAATAGCTTTAACTCTTTCAGCATCAATCTTGATACCTTCCTTAGACACAATGTGTCCAAGCAATTTTCCCTCTGTAACCCCAAAAACTGATTTCTTGGGATTAAGAGATATCCCATGTTGTTGACACTTCTCTAGCACTTGTTGTAGATGATAAAAATGATCCTAACGTTGTTTAGAGAAACCAATTAAATCATCAAGATAAACCACAATGAACTTACCAAGAAAATATCGAAAAGACAAATCCATTGCACGTTGAAAAGTTGCTCTTGCATTTATCAACCCAAAAGGCATTTTGCGGTATGCAAAGGTACCCCAAGGCCTAGTAAACATAGTCTTGTGTTGATCTTGCTCAAGAACCCCCACTTGATTATAAATTGAAAATACGTCCAACAAGGACATCATCTCAGATCTGGTGATAGCTTGTAAAACTTGATCCATGATAGGCAACGGGTAATTGTCTTTCAAGGATGCTTGATTTAAATTTTGAAAAATCAACACAAATTTGGATCTCACCATTCTTCTTGTGCACGAGCACAATATTAGCTATCCAGGTGGAGGGTGAATAGGGAATATTATCCTTGCCTTTAGCATTTTCTGGATTTCAGCTAAGATGGTATCAGAAATCTTCGGATTGTACTGCCTTTGCTTTTGATGGAAAGGAGAAAAAGACAGCTTCAATGGAATGCCATGATGAAGATCTTTAGGATGGAAAGACTTCAAGTCATCATAAGAGTAGGCCAAGACATCAATATATTGCTGCAATAATGCAATAAATTTGCGCTTTTCTTCATGTGAACAACATTTTCCAATGTTGATCATATTCGGATTCTCATCCATTCCAATATTCACTTGGCCATACTCCATTGTCCTAGCAGCTAATTTTTGTTGCTTTTTGACATAGCGATCATGCTTGTCAAATAATTTTTCAAGAGAAACAAGACCCGTATGAATCTTATTACCTTTCAGTAGTAGGAACTTTTCACTAGTTTCTGCATCAACACTTTCGATGGCATCTCTTGAAGGATATTGACTACCATCAAAATACAAATCATCAAAGTTATCAGTAGTCTACAAGAAATTGATTACATGTTGATCATAATTGAACACCTACCAATTGTTAGAATTATCAGAACACTTGGTCAGAAAATCACCTCGATAGTATATGTCGATCCTGGAAAATCCTTATGCGGAATCAACAAGGTTGTGGATACTGCTAAGGAATCCACTCTATCATTGAATTCCTAGGAAACAACGGATAGATCAAAGGCATCAAATGCCTCAATTGAGTCCCACACAAGATTATGATAATGCCTTAGCCTATCGCTTCTTATCCTATAGATATTTTTGACTTGACAAATAATCAATTCAGCATCTCCCTGAGCATGCAGATTCTTAATTCCTTTCTTTTGAGAAACATTCATTCCCAAAAGGAGAGACTCATACTCAGCAGTATTATTAGTATTATCAAACTGTAACTTGAAATAAAATGGGAACATTTTACCATCAAGAGACACCAAAACAATACCTGTCCCTGATCCAGTGGAAGAACAACTGCCATCAAACTCTAATGTACAAATATCATTTCGATCACCAACACTGACAGTATCAAAATTGAGAGGTTGCTCTTGTGGAGTTGAGGATCCTATAGATTCAACAACAATACTCTCACAATCACTTTAACTTTCATCAAGTGAAATGACATCCTCTACTTCAGGTACAACTTCAAAATCATCGTCAACATATAAGAAATAATTGCCCATACCTAATGACTCAAAAATAATATGAGCCCGTTGATCATCAGATTTCACAATGGTGTATTTTGATTCCTTTTCTGGATACAAATTTTTTATGTCTCCCTTGACGGGAATATGTGCTACAATCATATTCATAGTCAATTCTCCTCCAACATCTCTGCAAAAATTACTTACTAATAGTATGCCATAGGAAGTTAGCACATTGGCTACCAATACTGTCATTTTTATCTTCTTGTCTGGGAATGCGACAAAAGAAAATTGTGCATCCTTAATTTGACCTATTAGTGGGACTTGCTTGTTATCCATAGAAAAGAATCTACCAAACGTCTTAGTCAAGGTTAAACCAAGAGCGTTGGTAACTTTGGCCGGCATAACATTGTCAGATGCTCCAGAATCAATTACACAATTACTTAACCTATGACCATTAATCAACAAGGAGATATGAAATAGTTCTATCTTTTCTCTACGAGAAGGAGATACCACTAAGTTATTTTGGGATATGTTGGATTTGGGAGAATTACTTGAGGAAGTGTCTTTCTCTTTTACAAATTTGACTAATAGGTCAAATTGATCTAGATTGGATCTCAAATATTCTACTTCAGACATTTGTACTTTAGTTTTTGTAGCATGATCTATAATATAAAATGACTTAAAATAATTGATCAAAGATTGGCTAAGGTTCTCATTTTGAGAACTTGAAACATTAGGTGCACTGTGTAGATGCTTAAAAATAATATTATTTTAATTATT
This sequence comes from Cryptomeria japonica, assembly GCF_030272615.1. Lineage (NCBI taxonomy): Eukaryota > Viridiplantae > Streptophyta > Pinopsida > Cupressales > Cupressaceae > Cryptomeria > Cryptomeria japonica. Next base: position 371,978,878 of record NC_081405.1, read on the forward strand.
TTAAGTTTCTAACATAATTTATTTATTAATTATTCCAATTCTTAATTCCTCATCAATATTAATTAATTATAATTAATATTGTCACTATAGTCTATTGAAATCAATCCCCTTTTATTCTTCTAAAAATCCTCAATATTAAATCTCCTCAAATCCCTCCTCTTAACTAATTAATTTCAATTAATTAGTTAACCTAGGTGATTCCTACAAATCACTTTTTTTCTAATCCATCATTAACCTAATAAATTCTTCTAGAAATTCCTTAAACTCACTTAGCATTATTCTTCTAATTTTAAATTCACTCCACTCATTCTCTCTTCTAGTCAAATCCTTCTACAAATATCATCTACCCTAATTCCTCCTAATCTTTCTCCTAATCCCTCTCCTAATGAGTTGCTAGTGGCTAATCATCATGATTAGCCACAAAGTCAACTCCTTGTCCCTTCCATCCAACCACTCTCCTTAAATGCTCTTTTCCTAAGTGAATGTGAGATTTTCAAAATCTCATATTCTTCTAGGCATCTCATCTTCCAAGGAATTATTAATTCCTCATTATTCCTCTAATCCCCATGAGCATCCTTTTTGAATAATTTTTAATTCTTCCTTTCCATCCCTCATTAAATATCCTGTCCCTTGTTCTTCTCAAGGCACATTGGGAAGTCTTCCCAATGAACCTTGAGGAGTGTGGAGATAAGAGATTCCTTTAAGGCGTATCTATTGGTCTCCACACCTCCTCTTGGGCCTTGTGTGGGCTCACAAGAAATTTTGGCCCTCCATCTTGGGTCAATCCTAGCCCTCCATTTCTCCTCCTCTCTCCCTATAACTTGAGGACTCCATACCCTCATATCTTATCTCCAATTTTAGAAAATTCATGCTGCAAGTTTGTACCTAGGAAACCATCCTTGCATCCTTACCATGCCAAAACTACTTCTCATCCATACTTAGCCATATCATCCTTCAATCCTTAATCCATCACATCCATTTATACACAATATTGGAGAGCCAACCACATCAAGCAATCTAGGAGCAAATCAACATCACGTTGGAGGCATTTGGGTGCAATTCGACTTCATCCAAGCTCCAATCGAGGGAGAAGGTAAAGGTTTTCAAGGTATAAGCATTGTCTTCATGTTTTCATGTGGTTTGATTCATGTTTCTGATAACTCAATGATGAACAATAAGTACCAAATCGGTACTGAGAGAAAGGGGGGTTAATCAGTACAGTCACAAAAACTTTTCCCGAACCGGTTTGACTGCAAATACTGCAAATGTCTGACAAATAGTAACACCAGTCTGAAACAGAGTGTAACCGGTAAAGCTAAGAATGACTATGACAAGCATTAACCGGTTAATCACTTAGATTTCCACTCAACTTAATAATACACTTCCATTTCACCCTTATGCATGAATAGGTAATCTATCATCAGAAATATAATAACAGCTAGCTCAGCATGATTTACCTTCAGACACAAATCACTTAAATCATCACATGAAAAATACTACACATGACACACAAATTTTTCACATAGAAACCCAACTGGGAAAAACCATGGTGGGGATGAATACCCACAAGCTTCTTTTGAACTCTTTATAAGTCCGCTCTGTTAGGATCCTAGTCCAGTTAAAGACTGTTACAACAGGTTCTGCTAGGAACCGATCCTGTTAGAGATCACCCGGTTAAGGGATGGCTAAATACCCGGTTAAGGGTTAAACCCTGTTAGAGGTTACCTTGTTAGAGGATTCCAAGAACTCAATGAGTTTGAGTCACCCTGTTAAAGGATTTACAGCAAGTTGGTTAAAGCTACCCAATTAAGGGATTTTCCAACTGTTGAAGTGGTTAAAGATCAATAGGTATTACAATGATCTGATAATAGCACTCAATGCCTAATGCAGATCCGCTTAAGTTCCTTCCTTTTGCACACACACTATGCAAGAATCAATCCTCTTATCTCATCTGGTCTGGCAAGAATCACGTATCTCTACACTTAGATACACACACACCATTTGCCAACAACCTCAACATGAAACACAACATCGACCTTATAGAACACAGATAGGTCGGCAGCATAAACCCTAAACCCTAAACACTTAGGTTGAGAAATTGATCAGTTCAATCCTGACCATTGAACACTTTGCATTTGAATACAACGGTCTTGAACAGATCTCAAGACATTCTCCATTGTTCATTCTTCACCGCTTCATGGAGGCGATAACCCATCACGCATTTTCTACCATTTGCAAAGACTTCGCACATTCCCGAGGTAGATAGGATCAATCTCCTTCATGCAAGATCCTTCACATGCACAAGGCTAACGTGGCAACATGATCTGATCTTGATTACAATGCTAGTTCATCACACAATGTCATTGGTTGAATCACACAGGCTTGGAACACTTCAACTGGAAACCCTTAAGCTAAGACTACCAACCGGTAGTCATACCATATTAAGTCTTACTAGAAAACATTCCATATGTCGGTTCACATTCCATCATACCAGTTCACTTGGACAAACATACCGCTTCACCTATTTCTCATATACTGGTTTATACCACTACACCGGTTCTCTTTGCCAGCTGCTTAGCTTCAATATACCTGTTCACTTCTTTGCACATATACTGGTTCACCATATTATACCAGTTCACTTTTCAGCATATTGTCAGTTCACTCTCCTGTATATTGACTTCAATGACAACATAATATCATCATGTCAACATACTCTACATAAATTCCAACAACTTCCAAATTCACCTCTCAAATAGGTAAATATAGCCTTTGGTAGAGGCTTGGTGAATACATCTGCTAACTGCTCCTTACTAGAAACATGTTCCAACACAAGCTCCTTGTTCTGAACCTTCTCCCTCAAGAAATGATACTTGAGATCAAAGTGCTTGGTTCTAGCATGCAAAACCAGATTCTTGGAAATGTTAATTGCACTTGTATTGTTACAAAATATGCTTACCGGTTCAGATACAGGAACTTTCAAGCCATTTAATACATGCTTCATCCAAATAGTCTGGGTGCAGTTCATAAAAGCTGCAACATACTCCACTTCTGTTGTAGACTAAGAGATACAACTCTGCTTTTTACTCATCCATGAGACCAGTCTACCACCAAGGAAGAATGAACCATCGGTTGTGCTCTTCTGATCATCTACATTACCAGCCCAATTAGCATCTGTGAACACTTTTAGGTTGAAATCATTATTGTATGGATACCATAACCCATAGTCAATTGTTCCCTTCAGATATCTAAGAATCTGCTTGACTACTACCAAGTGGGATTCTCTTGGGCTTTGCTGAAACTGAGCGGTAATACCCACTACATGTGCAATGTCCGGTCTACTATGCACTAAATAATGCAACTTACCAATCATTGATCGGTAATCCTTCTCATTTACCAATGTCGAGTCATCCTCTTTTGATAATTTACAACCGGTCACCATTGGTGTACCAACCGGTTTACTGTCTTCCATGCCAAAGGTCTTCAACACCTCTTTGACATACTTGGACTGAGTAATAAAGATTCCTTCTTTCATTTGATGAATCTGCAGTCCAATGAAGAACTTAATTTCCCCTATGAGTGACATCTCAAACTCCTTTTTCATCTCATCTACAAAATCATGACTCATCTTGTCATCTCCTCCAAAGATGATGTCATCAACAAATACTTCACAGATCAGAATCTGATTTCCTTCTGACTTCAAATAGATATTGCTATCTTCACTTGTTCTTTCAAATCCAATCTTCACAAGATGTGAGTGCAAGCATTCATACCATGCTCTAGGTGCCTGCTTTAGTCCATACAAGGCTTTATGTAGCCTACACGCCATGTCACTATCTTTTGATAGGGCAAACCCATCTGGTTGCTCTATGTACACCTCCTCTTCAAGTATTCCATTTAGGAATGCAGATTTTACATCCATTTGGTATACCTTGAATCCTTTAAAATTTGCATATGCAAGAAGCATATGCACTCCTTCCAATCTTGCTACTGGAGCAAAGGTTTCTCCATAGTCTTCTCCTTCTTCTTGGGTGTATCCTTTACACACTAGTCTGGCTTTGTTCCTTACCATTGTGCCATCCTCATTTAGCTTGTTTCTGAAAACCTATTTGGTTCCAATGACATTTTTATGCTCCAGTCTAGGTACCAAAGACCATGTACCATTCTTCTCTATCTGGTCAAGTTCCTCCTCCATTGCCTTGATCCAATCTTCATCTTTATGTGCGTCTTTGAATTATTTAGGCTCAAATTCAGAGATCATACATGAGCTTTCTCTGACCTTTCTTCTTGTAATAATTCCTACATCTTTGTCTCCTATGGTCTGCTTTGGATCATGATTGAGTTTGACATATCTAGGTATGTTCTTACAAGATTCATCTTGTTTTTCTTCTTCATCCTCATCTTCATCAACATCAGCATCCACCGGTGTAGGAACACAATTACTGGTACTAGGCTGACTTGCAACCGGTTCCCAGAAGGTTACTACCAGTTCATCTCCTACTTGCTCACTGTTGGTTTCCTTAGGTTTCCCAGAGTTATCATCAACCCTAACATTGATGCTTTCAACAATTCTCTGGGTCCTATTGTTGAAACATTTGAGAGCTTTACTCTTGGTGGAATATCCTAGAAATATTCCTTCATCACATTTTGCATCGAACTTGCTCTGATGTTCACTCCTCTTGATATAACATTTTCTACCAAACATTCTAAAGTAGCTTACCACTGGTGTCTTATAGGTCCAGTACTCATAAGGAGTCTTATCCTTTCCTTTTTTGATGAGTACCCGATTCACTGTGTAGACTGCAGTGCTCACCACTTCTCTCCAAAAGGTGAGCAACTTTTCCTTGGATCGACATAGTTCTAGCCGCTTCGACCACAGTCTGGTTGTTTCTCTCTGCTAAGCCATTTTGTTGTGGAGTCTGGGGGGCAGATAGTTGCCTCTTGATGCCATTCTCTTCACAATATTTGTTGAATTCATTGGAAGTTAATTCCCCTCCTTGATCAGTTCTAAGGCATTTGATTCTTCTACCACTTTCCTTTTCTACCAATGCTCTGAAAGCTTTGAACTTTCCAAAGGCTTCAGACTTATCCTTCAAGAATGTGACCCGCATCATTCTTGAGAAATAATCTGTAAGAATCATAAAATACCTATCTCCCTACACACTCCTAGTTTTTATAGGACCACAAAAATTAGTATGCACAAGATCAAGTAAGTTGTCAGTTGTTAAAGATTTACCTTTGAAGGTTGAGGAAGACATTTTCCCCAGTTGACATTCTCTACACAAAGGATTCTCTGGTTTGCTCAGCATTAGCAGTCCTCTAACTGCCTTGATCTTATTGGCCTTCACAATGTTATGAAAGTTTACATGATAGAGTCTCCTATGCCATATCCATCTATCATTAAACTTAGTCATAAGACATGTACTTATATTTGCATTTAGCTAAAATAAGTTACCTTTGGTCTGCATACCAGTGGCCATCAAATCACCATTCTTTCCTTTGATTTTGCACACTCCATTTTTGAATTCCAGAGTGAGTCCACTATCATTTAGCTGGGCAACACTCAATAGATTGTGTCTGAGACCTTCCACCCAATACACATTGCCAGCACTACTCTTTCCATTCAGAGAGATGGACCCTCTTCCTCTGACCATACATGGTGCCTCATTACCAAAGCGAACCACACCACCATCATATTCTTCCAAAGATAGAAACTTGCTCCAGTCACCAGTCATATGATGAGAATAGCCACTGTCAATAATCCACTCATTGGAATTATCAAAGTTGGAGACAAGAGCCTTCTTGTCTGACATATCTTCCTTTACTGCAACAAACACAATAGCTTCATTCTCTTCATCCTCTGATTCCTCATCTATGACACCTTCATCAACTACAACAAAATAGTTTCTTTGGTTTCCTCCTTTGAATTTCTTGAACCTCTCCGATTTGTCCTTGTTGTCACCGTTAGGAAAGTTTATAGCAGTATGTCCTATCTAGTTATAAGAAAAGAATTTCAAAGGGAGCTTACCTTTGTATTTATCGGTTCCTTTAGGAAGTTTCCTGGCAAGAAGAGCTTCAAATTCCATCAGGATCTCCTCATCATCCATTTCTCTATTCTGTCTTGGCTCACCACTGGTGCTTGCTTCTTTTCCTTTTCTGGATGATACAGTAGAAGCTCTAAAAGCTGATTCAATCTTTTGAACACTGCCATCAAAACTATTTAGCTCATAGGTTGTCAACTTTGCAATGATGGAGTCTAGGGATACCTTAGTATTGTCTATTGATCTCAACTCCTGAATAGCAGCAACCCTTATTGCATAGACCAATAATAAGGATCTTAGAACTTTTCTTACCACAATGGAATCTTCCATTTTACCACTTGCACTCTTGATATCTCCAACAATAGTTTTGATTTTTATTCCATACTATTGAATGGTCTCACCTTCAACCATCTGCATGTCTTCAAACTTCCCTCTAAGGTTTTCTCTGTTAGCTTGTTTTACATGCTCATCACTGTCATAGATATTCTCAAGAGTGTCCCATACTTCTTTCGGATTATCTTTATCCTGGACATCAATCAACTCAATGTCAGATACGCTATTGATTAGGGCTTCCATGACTTTCCCATTCTCTTGTATTTCTCTCTTTTGATCATCGGTGAGAGTACCGGTAGGAATAACAAAAGCATTCTCAACATAGCTCCAGTGTTGAGCACCCATGCTTCTGATGTAAATCTTCATTCTGTCCTTCCATATTTTGAAGTTATCTCTGTTGAAATTTGGACCTCCCCTCTTCATCATTACAGGAGGATATTTCCCTCAAGCGGTTAAGCTTACAACATAGAGGACCTGGAGGATGCTCTAATACCAATTTATAATGCAATGATGAATAATAAGTACCAAACCGGTACTAAGAGGGGGCGGTGAATCAATAGAGTCACAAAAATGACAGACAGTAACACCAGTCTGAAACAGAGTGCAACCAGTAAAGATAAGAATGACTATGACAAGCATTAACCAGTTAATCACTTAGCTTTCCACTCAACTTAATAATACACTTCCATTTCACCCTTATGCATGAATAGGTAATCTATCATCAGAAATATAATAACAGCTAGCTCAGCATGATTTACCTTCAAACACAAATCACTTAAATCATCACATGAAAAATACTACACATGACACACAGATTTTTCACGTGGAAACCCAACTGGGAAAAACCATGGTGGGGATGAATACCCACAAGCTGCTTTTAAACTCTTTAGAAGTTCGCTCTATTAGGATCCTAGTCCAGTTAAAGACTATTACAATAGGTTCTGCTAGGAACCGATCCTGTTAGAGATCACCCAGTTAAGGGATGACTAAATACCCGGTTAAGGGTTAAACCCTGTTAGAGGATTTCAAGAACTTAATGAGTTTGAGTCACCCTATTAAAGGATTTACAACAAGCTAGTTAAAGCTACCCAGTTAAGGGATTTTCCAACTATTGAAGTGGTTAAAGATCAATAGGTATTACAATGATCCAATAATAGCACTCAATTCCTAATGCAGATCCGCTTAAGTTCCTTCCTTCTGCACACACACTACGCAGGAATCAATCCTCTTATCTCATCTGGTCTGGCAAGAATCACGTATCTCTGCACTTAGATACACACACACCATTTGCCAACAACCTCAACATGAAACACAACATTGACCTTATAGAACACAGATAGGTAGGCAGCATAAACCCTAAACCCTAAACACTTAGGTTGAGCAATTGATCGGTTCAATCCTGACCATTGAACACTTTGCATTTGAATAGATCTCAAGACATTCTCCATTGTTCGTTCTTCACCACTTCATGTAGGCAATAACCCATCATGCGTTTTCCACCGTTTGCAAAGACTTCGCATATTCCCGAGGTAGATAGGATCAATCTCCTTCATGCAAGATCCTTCACGTGCACAAGGCTGATGTGGCAACATGATCTGGTCTTGATTACAATGCTAGTTCATCACATAATGTCATCAGTTGAATCACACAGGCTTGGAACACTTCAACCAGAAACCCTTAAGCTAAGACTACCAATCGATAGTCATACCATATTAAGCCTTACTAGAAAAAATTCCATATGTCGGTTCACATTCCATCATACTGGTTAACTTGGACAAACATACCACTTCACCTATTGCTCATATACTGGTTTATACCACTATACTGGTTCTCTTTGCCAGCTGCTTAGCTTCAATATACCTGTTGACTTCTTTGCACATATACCAGTTCACTTTTCAGCATATTGCCGGTTCACTCTCCTATATATTGACATCAATGACAACATAATATCATCATGTCAACATACTCTGCACAAATGCCAACAATTTCATGTTTTAATATGTTTTAGTGTTTTGTTTGCATCCTAACCATTTGGATTCACCTTGCTGATTTTTACCATCTTCACATTGGTCTTTGATGTAGGTGCAGAAGAATTAATAGGTGCAAAAAAATTTGCAGCAGTCAAAGGAGTACTTACATTTTTATCCTTTGCAATGTCTTTAGGAATGGATTTGTCCTTTGGTGGATTTGGTAAAGGATTTCCATGCTTAGCAATTTGTGTACATACAAGTTAATAAAACAATTGGGACTTTCTAAGGACATGGTAGACACATCAGGAAGGATCACAATAAAATCATATGATGATGCAGAAAGAGTTTCAAAGGGCATGATCACCTTACCTCTTCAAGTGGGCCCTATCATAGTTAAAACCCCTTTCCAAGTACTATATCATAATCTCCCCTACAACATCCTTCTCAGTCGGCCATGGATTCACTCCTTGCAAGTCATACCCTCTACTTATCACCAATGCATAAAATTCCCTTTCAATAGAAGAGAGATCACTATCAAAGGTGATCCACAACCTTTTCAATATTGCAAGCTCTTAGAGGGGAAGCACCCATATCATTTCCCACTAAATAGACCCTCGCCAACTCCTCCATTTGACACATCAAATGTTGCCTCCACCTCATCCCAAGAAGACACACAAATCAAGATCATGGATAATGGCTATGGAGAATACAAATTGGAGGATGTCTTATTAATAGGCAACCTCCCCTTATCTCCTAAGTCATTTGGCAAACCAAAAGAACTCAAAAAAGATCAAAAACCAATTATACAATGCAAAGATACCACCTTCCAGCAATGGGGCCCAATTGATGTTGAAAGCCTTGACATGGATGTCTCTTCATGGTTGTACTGGGAAGAAGATAAAGACCCGGAAAAAATAGGTAAAAAAATGTATCCAAAAGCATCAGCTATTGTTGAAAAAATGGGTTACAAAGGACATGGCTTCGGACCAGAGGAGAAAGGAAGAAAAGCACCCATAAATCCTATCTCCTACAAGTACAACAGAGGATTGGGGTACACCCCAGTGCTTAAGATTACTATCGTTGGTGTCCCTTCAAGTCCTTCTTTGGATATCGAAAGCTCTAATGAAGAGGAGTTGCATGAAATGCCTTATGAATACAAAAATGACATCTTCTTTGAAACTCATGTCAATGCCATCACCCCCATAACCACTCCCATTTCACATGAGCTACATCTTGTCCATCCTAAACTCATAGACTGGGGCTAATGAGACAAACCCACTTTAGATATCTGCATCGATGATAATGCTCTCATTACTCTCCTAAGTATGCAAAATTTGGAAGACTGCAACAGAGTACACGGTATTCAACTATATGAAAAGGGATACTTTGGTATTCAGGTCAATTCCCTTAGCCACAAAAAAGATAATAAAAAGAAAAAACATGATTCCCTAGGTGAAAACCTCTCTGAGGCACCTTTGGATGAACAAAAAGCAAAAACAAAGGGTGTATCCGAAAGTGAAAACCTAGAAAAGGCACATGAGGATGAGGGACTTGAACTCCCTACCATTCCGATGATTCACATTTTTACCATATCAGCCCTTTCTATCCTTACAATCGACGATGACATGCCCCTCATATATCCCCAACTTATCCAATATGACCAACAAGAACCGCTCACGTTGGACTGTTTTCAGAATGACGAAGCAATTGCAGAGTTCCTAGGACTACGGGAAGGTATACCACAAGGCGACCATAAGGCAGGCTTTGCTATTGACCTGGATTCAATGGCATATTTTGGGGAGTCAACTCCCTCTTCCAGTCATGAAAAAGAAAAAGAAAAAGAAAAAAATCAAAAGAATAGATCTTTGAGTGAAAACCGTAAGGTGCTCTCTGATCATACAAAAGTAAAAATAAAAGACGTACCTGCGGGTGAAAACCTTGCTGAGGCGCCCAAAGGTGGAAGAGTGGATGTACCCCTATCAATTCAAGACAAATCAACATTGCTGGTTGAGATGACCGAGGAAATCAATTTGAGTACACCTGATAACCCTAAGGTCATTCACTTTGCTGCCTCCTTGTCAAAACAAGAGAAGATTGATTTTATTAATTTCTTTCTGGAGAAGAAGATCAGCTTTGCATGGTCTTATGCAGATATGCCTGGCCTTGATCCAGAGTTAGTCCTTCATCATTTGCCACTGAAACCAGGTGCTAAACCCGTCAAACAAAAACTTAGAAAAATGCATCCTCAAGTGGCTCTGTTGGTCAAAGTGGAATTAAAAAAATTGCTAGATGTGGGCTTCATTAGACCCATTGATTACGCAGACTGGATTTCAAATCTAGTACCAGTTAGCAAAGTAACTGGGGGCATCTGCATCTGCACAGATTTTAGGGACCTGAATAAAGCATACCCTAAAGATGATTTTCCATTGCCAAACATAGACATCATAGTGGACATGACGGCTGGATATGAGATGCTTTCACTAATGGATGGTTTCTCCGGCTACAATCAAATCCGTATTGCACCTGAAGATCAGCATAAGACCGCATTCACCTATGCTTGGGGCACCTATTGTTGGAATGTGATGCCCTTCGGTCTGAAAAATGCCGGTGCAACATATCAAAGAGAAATGACGACAATATTTCATGATTTTATGCATACTTTGATGGAGGATTATGTGGATGACTTGTTATGCAAATCTGTCACCAGAGATAGTCATCTAGCCATCTTGGGCCCAATCTTTGACAGAATGGAGACCTACAAACTCAGGCTTAATCCAAAGAACTGTGTCTTTGGTGTTACAGCCAGAAAATTGCTCGGATACATTGATTCTCACCGAGGCATTGAGGTCGACCCTGCAAAGGTCAAAGCAATAATGAATATGCCTCCACCTTCAAACCTCCAGCAATTAAGAAGTCTACAAGGAAAGCTCCAGTCAATCCGTCGCTTCATAGCTCAGTTGGCTGACAAATGTCATCCATTCCAACATCTACTGCACAAAGGTGTCGCTTTTAAATGGACTGAGCAATGTCAATCAGCTTTTCAAGCTCTAAAAGACTATTTGTTGTCACCACCCATCCTCATGCCTCCTATCGAAGGAAAGCCCTTTTTATTGTATATCTCTACAACTGAAACAGCATTAGGCGTTCTCTTGGCCCAACAAGATGAGAATGGCAAAGAAAGAGCTATTTACTATAACAGCCGGACACTGGTCGGCTATGAGCTAAATTATTCAACTATTGAAAGGGCATGCTTAGCAGTGGTATTTGCAACACAAAAGCTCTGACATTATATGCTAAGCCACCAAACATTGTTGATTGCAAAAATTGATCCCTTAAAGTATTTGCTTAGTCGCGCAGCTTTGACGGGTCGCCTAGCAAAGTGGGTAATGATCCTCAGTGAATTTGATATTGAGTATATGGAGCGAAAGGCGATAAAAGGCCAAGTCATAGCAGATCAACTTGCAAATGCTCCTATTTCAGACGATCATCCCATGTTGACTGATTATCCAGATGAATCAGTCTTTGCTCTCACACCATCCAATGAATGGAAGTTATACTTTGATGGGTCCCACACCAAGTTCGGATCCGGCGCAAGCATTTTGTTTGTCACCCCTCAAGGTGATGCTATTCCAAATTCATACAGAATAACTTTCCAATGTACCAATAACATTGCAGAGTACGAAGCATTGGTTACAGGACTTCGAGTGGCAGTCCACTGGAATATCAAGCATTTGCAAGTCTATGGAGATTCTCAATTAGTCATCCGACAAGTCAATGATGACTACGAGACAAAGGATGAAAAGCTTATTCCTTATAAGCACATGGTAGACTTCTTCAAGACCAAATTCACAATTATCCATTTCAGTCAAGTGCCACGAATGCAAAACAAGTCGGCAGATGCAATGGCTACAATTGCTTCCATGATAAATATGCCTCATAATATGGACAAGTGTGAATTCTTGGTTGAACAATTGCTAGTCCCCTCTTTTGACATTTCGACAGCTGATGTGATGTGCGTTCTTGTTGGTCCCAATTCCCCGTGGTACAAAGACATCTATCAGTATTTGAAATCCCAAACTTTACCACCTAACCTTTCCACTAACCAACGCCGAGCCTTTATTCGACAAACAGCCAAATATGTCATCATCGCTGACACCCTTTACCATCGGTCCTTTGACCATACCCTCCTCAGGTGTTTGGATTCTGACGAAGCACAAACGGCTTTACATGAGGTCCACGATGGTATATGTGGGGGCCATTTCAATGGTCTTAGCCTAGCCAAAAATTTGATTCGTGCTGGGTATTATTGGCCCACTTTGGAAAAAGATGTTCATGAGTTTGTTAAAAAGTGCTACAAGTGCCAGATCCATGGAAATTATATTCATGCACCAGCTCAAGAGCTTCATTCTGTTATCTCTCTGTGGCCCTTTTCTCAGTGGGGATTGGATCTTATTGGCAAGATTCACCCAACATCTGCAAATGGACACAAGTTCATTATTACAGCTACAGAATATTTTACAAAATGGATTGAAGCCATCCCCATGACCTATATCACTGGTGTCCAAATTTCAAAATTTTTGCTAAATTATATCATATGCAGTTATGGGGTTCCCCTTGCCATAGTCACAGATAATGGTCGACCCTTCAAGAATAAAGATGTTAAAGAGCTCTGTGAAAAATTTCATATTCAACACCATTTTTCTAGCCCATATTATCCCCAGGGTAACGGTCAAGCTGAAGCATCGAATAAAACCATTATCAAGATCTTGAAGAAAGTTGTCAATGACGCTGGTCGAGATTGGCACGTACAGTTAAATCCAGCACTGTGGGCCTATCGCACTTCTATCTGCACCCCTACTGGTGCCACACCTTATTCCTTAGTGTATGGTGCGGAATCCATTTTACCTTTGGAAGTCGAGATTCCTTCCTTGAGGGTTTCCTTGCAACACTTGATTGATGATGAGACACACAGGGTCTCTCGGCTGCATCAGCTTGAGATGTTAGATGAAAAACGTCAGACAGCTCTGACACATTTGCAAGCATACCAAAACCGTCTCCGTCGCTCTTATAATAAGAAGGTCAAAGGGTGACACTTTGAAGTGGGAGACCTGGTTTTAAAGGCAAATCCCAAGAATGCACAGTCTACTGACGTCATCAAGGGCAAGTTTGAACCTAATTGGGTTGGGCCTTTCATAGTAACTGCAGCCTATGGATCGGGGGCATATCAGCTTGCGACTCCCGAAGGTGAACCTCTGTCTGATCCTATTAATAGCATGCATCTTCGCAAGTACTGGGCATAGTTTGCTATCAAATTTTTCTTCAAATATGATCCTGAAAAAAATACAAAAACAAAAATGAAAAAAACAAAAAAAAAAAAAAAAAAAAAAAAGAGAAAAGAAAAAAAATGAATGATTCGCCCTCTAGTGAAAACCTGGCAAATAGGCGCTTTGGGCAAGTACCATGGTGAAAACCTGGCAATCAGGCGCCATGAGTAATAAGATTATTGCTCCGTCATCTATCATGACTTCTAGATATGCTTTTTCTCCACCGATTTATCATGCCTATCTTGATCTTGACCTAATGTTCTATTCCAAGCCTGTTATTGGTCAACATCACTGTCTTGTCTGCTCCAGTTTCTTGTACATATGTGTTGGTCCTGGTCTATGTGACTTTCAAATGCGCATTAGGTGCCTTCCCCTTGTCATGATCAGTCACTGGAGCTTTTAAATTGAATAATGTCCTGAAAAAATTCCAAAAAAAATTGAATAATGTCCTGAAAAAATTCCAAAAAAAATTGAATAATGTCCTGAAAAAATTCCAAAAAAAATTGAATAATGTCCTGAAAAAAAATTCCAAAAAAATTGAATAATGTCCTGAAAAAATTTCAAAAAAAATTGAAAACAGTCCTGAAAAAAGTTGAAAAAATGTCCTGAAAAAAAGATCAAAAAAATTGAATAAGGTCCTGAAAAAAAAAAAAAAAAAGAACACAAAAAGTATAAAACTCCCAAAAAACAAACATTTTGCAATAAAGTATTCCCTTTGTGCATCGACAGCTCACTACGTCTACATCCAACAATTTGCAACCAAACACTGTGCTTTAATGAAATCATGCATTAAAAGATGAACTCTTTCAATCAAAACCAAACATTCAAGCTGATCAAAATTGTCATCTCAATCGAATATCAGCATCAAAATCATTTGTCCTTGTCTCTACTATCATGGGTCTTATACAGGGTGTGGTATACTCGAAACCAGACTGTGTCCTGTCTTAGACGGGGTCCCGCATTTCCTGAAACCAGACAGCATGATTGTCCTATCAGCACTTTCAACTTTTGGCAATGAAGATCAAGATGTTTGTTTGATTTGCTTGAATTTGTGAGTCTTATCTTTTTATTGATTTATCTTTGGCTTCGATCATGTTCCTATATTGCTCGATGATGTCACCGAGTGATTTAGAGTGACCGGGATGGTTCATGATCCTTTTCTTTTTGATTGTGATTGTCGTTTGTCTATGATGTGTTTGTCTTTTGCAAAAAAGGGTTGCATTTCAGCTCTGGCCTTCAATGCCATGATGCTACACGTCCATTTTGCTACATAAAAATAAAGGTTCTCACCTGCAAAGTGCATTACTGAAAGCAAGTTTTTCTTCGTCTCTAACTCTCCCCTGTCTCATTTCTTCTTACTAACATTTCTTCCATCAGTTCGGATAGTCAGTTCGGTCTAGTGCTGCGATATCCAAACACATATTTTGCATCCTACATTCATTGGTTAGTACATTTGCATTCTATCACATATTACATCAAGCATTTTATCCATTTCATTTCACAAATGCATCAAAAACACAAAAAAAAGCATCCATACATGTTCATAAACCAGTGCATAAGTCATCCATCCATAGAAACATAACTACACATCATAACATATTGCATCTCATCATATCGATGCATCTCATATCACATATCATAATAATATCGGAGTACAACATCGAACTCTCTATCCTAAGTATGGCCCGTAGGCTGACTACAAAATATCAAACTACATAATGTCCACTGTCTGTCATAAGGAATACGTGCCTCTATCACTGGGTGCTCCCTCTGTCCTCCTCATCCCCGCAATGTCCCGTAAGCCATTAAAATTCATGAAATTGAAAACATGGGTTTTTGAGATCCATACCGCTGCTCCTGTGTCCTCTAGTCATCTGAATGTGCGTACACGTTCCCCAAGGTGATCCGCCATTGGAATGTTCGCCATCTCTCTGCACGTGTCCTTGTCCAGAGCAACAAATCCTCCTCCTTAGCTAGTGCAAATGAGCAATTTTCACCCTCTTGGTCTCATTTATAGCTCTTTGGCATTGCATAGATGGACGTGCATCCTCTCCATCTTATGTTGGTCGCGGTCTTGTGCACCTTAAATTGCTTGTCCTTCATGCATTCGATCTTCGATTGTCAGTCCGTTCGATCCTGTCATTTTTATCGATCAATTGGCCTCTTTTCCGCATGTTTCCGGCCAATTCCTCGAGGGGGCATACATATGTCATTATCATTATTGTTCTTTGAAACAACGCTTAAAATCACATTGTCTCAAAGAGGGGCAAAATGTAGACACCTAAAAATGGTCAACGCTTGCGGAGTCATACTTTAACATTTGCGCATTGCCTCATTTTAGGTTTTTGGGTTGCATTAACATTTCTCCTATGTCACACACTTGGTTTTTATCATTTGCGAGCATCGAGTCATTCTTCTACATTCTTCATCTATCTCACTTTCGAATTTGGTCTTGTCGACAACAATCTTCAGTCATGATTTTGGTCGATCTTTGTCCTTGTCAATCTTGTCATATTGCGATTGATTTGTCATCGATCCTTGTCCTTTTCAATCATGTCAATTTGGTCAATTTGTCATTGATTTTTGTCAACCAATCTCAATCAAATCATTTATCAACACTGTTCATTTATCAATTCAAAATCATGATCGAATCGATATCAACTATCCTTTGTCAAGACCTAATTGTCATCCTTGCATTTCTAATTCATCTTCCAAGGTTTTATGATTTATTCATTTAATCTTGTTTGTCATTTCTTCCTCTAGGATTAAATAATTTATTTATTTATCCTAGGTCTTCGTGTCGCAATTAAATGTTTCATTTAATTGGCTAATTAATTATTCTTCTCTTTATGAGTTAATTAATAAATGAAAAATTATTAATTAATTTCCCAATCTTTCATCAATTATTCCTCTTATTATAAATTAATTAATAAATGAAAAAAGTATTAATTAATTTATCTAATTTTCCTAATTTTTCATTCCCTCTTTGTGAATTAATTGATAAATGAGAAATTATTAATTAAATCACTAAGTTCCTATTTTCCTCATTTCTAATTTTTCTAATTTTCATTAATTTTTCTAATTTCCTAAATTCTAATTCCTAATTTCCACCTTTTTTTCTAATTTTCCAATTCAAATTCCACCTAATTAACTTGTCTTTAGTTCTCCCTATTTTTGTGCTTCATGTGTCATACTCTTGACATAGAAATTTGTCATAGAGTCTTGTCTTGACATAGCAATTTGTCATAGAGTCTTGTCTTGACATAGCAATTTGTCATAGAGTCTTGTCTTGACATAGCAATTTGTCATAGAACTTGTCTTGACATGGAAATTTGTCATAAAATCTGTCATAAAATTGTCACAAGCCTCTTTGCATAGCAACATGTCATAACTTTGCTATTATTGATTTGAATTTCTATTTGAATCTCTTTCATGCTAATTTGCTCATTTCTTCAATTCTTCTATAAATTGGATGTTTTTCAATCAAACCTGATCCGAATTTTCTATCAAACTATCAAACTTATGCTTCTAGTACTCTTGAACTTTTCATCAATCTTGCTTTCAATTGTGTGTGCACTTGTAGGTGAGATCCACAAACCCATTGAAGAGGAAAGAACAACAATGGAGCCTCATGGAAGGAGTATTCAATTCTATATCTGGTTTGCATAATTTTTCATCTTTGAATGCTTTGTTTTCATACCTCTATTGAGTGTGCTTAGAATTAGGTTCATTTCAATGAGTGTTCTTTTGATTGAGTTATAATGTCTTGTGTTTTGTTTTGATCTACTTATCTTGTGATGATTCCTAATTCCGATGCTACAGTTGCCTTACACAAGATAGGTCAAATTTGTTAATAGAAGAAACAGACGATATCAATATGGGCACCGAAGATATTCCAAAAAACGTGCTCATTGTCAAGTCTCTCATAGAGCAAGAGAAATAAGACTTCCTCAACTTCCTCACAGAGGCAAAAATCAATTTTGCATGGTCCTATGCCAATATGCCCAGTCTAGATCCTAACTTGGTGGTTCATAATCTTGTTGTCTGCCCAGATGCAAAACCTGTAAAATAGAAGTTGTGCAAAATGCATCCACATATTGCACTCCTGGTCAAGGCAAAACTCCAAAAAATGTTGGATGCAGAATTCATCAAACCAATAGACTACGCTAAATGGGTATCCAACATTGTACCTATCGGCAAACTTGTTGGGGGCATCCGCATCTGCACTGATTTCCAAGATCTAAACAAGGCTTGTCCTAAAGATGATTTCCTACTACCCAACATAGATATGATTGTGGACCTTATAGCAGGACATGAGATGCTATCACTTATGCATGGATTTTTCGAATATAATCAAATCAGGATTGCAAACGAAGATCAACATAAAACTACGTTCACAACACCATGGGGGATTTTCTGTTACCAGGTCATGTGTTTTAGCCTCAAAAATGCTGGAGCCACATATCAGCGTGCCATGACAACAATTTTTCATGACCTCTTGCATAAAATTATGGAGGACTATGTGGATGATCTACTAGGAAAATCAAAGACAAGACAAGAACACATCCCTATCTTAAATAAGATCTTTAAAATATTAGAATAATACAAATTGCACCTCAACCCTAAGAAGTGTGTTTTTGGTGTAACATCGGGAAAACTACTAGGCTTCATTGTTTCTCGTAGAGGCATCAAGTTTGATCCTTTAAAGGTGAAAGCCATCATGGAAATGCCTCCACCAAAAACTCTTAGACAGTTGCATAGCCTACAAGGAAAACTCCAATCTGTTAGACATTTTATTTCACAACTTGCAAATAAATGTCATCGATTTGCACACCTCTTGCGCAAAGACACAAAATTCAAATGGGATTGTTTGTGTCAAAAGGCCTTTGAAAAACTCAAAGAATATTTGGCATCACCTCCAGTGCTTATGCCTCCTACTCCTAGAAAACCTCTTATTTTGTGCATATGTGCTACCGCAGTGGCATTGGGGGCATTACTGGCACAAACAGATGATCAAGGGAAGGAACATGTCATATATTATATCAGTCGGACACTAGTGGGGTATGAACTCAATTATACCCCAATTGAAAGAGCATGCCTGGCATTGGTATTTAGCACATAGAAACTCTGACACTATATGTTGAACAACAAAACAAAAATTATTGCTAAAATTGACCCGCTTAAATATCTCTTGTCAAAAGCTGCCCTCACTAGCAGAACTGCTAAATGGGTCATATTGTTAAGTGAGTTTGACATTGAATATGTAGATAGAAAAGCAATCAAGGGACAAGTCATCACAGATCAGCTCAATGACGCTCCACTTCCAAGTGACCATCCTATTCTCACATAACTACTGGATGAATTCATTATGAATATCACCACATCCTCCACATGGTAGTTATACTTTGATGGCTCTTGCACACAAAATGGATCGGGGGTAGGAATACTACTGATCACACCTCAAGGATATTGCATCCCAAAGTCATACATTATAGCTTTTGCATGTACCAACAACATCATAGAATATGAGGCACTCATGACAAGATTACGCTTGGCTATCCAGTGGAAGATAAGGGAATTACAAGTCTATGGTGATTCCCAACTTGTCATAAAACAAGTCAATGATGAATACCAAACAAAAGATGACAAACTTCTCCCCTATCATAGCATGGTTGAAGATCTTAAGCAGCACTTCACAGTGATCAATTTTGATCAAGTCCCGCAAATAAAAAATAGGGTTGCAGATGCAATGGCCACCATTGGCTCCCTCCTTCAGATGCTAGCACATAGTCAGAAGTGTGAGTTCTTGGTCGAGCAACTATTCATATCGGCATACATTCTATCAGAGTCTGAAATGGTGTGTGTACTCGTTGGTCTCGAGTCCCCCTGGTACCAAGAAACCTTCACTTTCCTAAAAGACAATGCCATTCCCACACACCTTACCAAAACCCAACAATAAACCTTCATTCGTCGATGTGCTCATTACACCATCCTTGGAGACACCCTATTCAGAAGGCATTTTGATGGTTCCCTCCTAAGGTGTTTAGATAAATAAGAGGTGGAATGGGAATTACATGAAGTACATGAAAGCATCTGTGGGGCACACTCAAGTGGGCTCACCTTAGCTAAAATGCTTTTGAGAATAGGATATTATTGGCCTAAAATGAAAGTAGATGCATATAACTATGTGAAGAAATGTATCCATTTCCAGCAACATGGAGACAAGATTCATGCGCCATCACAAGAATTGTAGTCATTCATTACACCCTGGCCCTTATCATAGTGGGGGCTCAATCTCATTGGGAAAATCCACCCTTCATCCTCCAATGGGCATAAATTCATTATCACTGCCACCGAGTATTTCACCAAGTGGGTAGAGGCTATCCCTCTTACTTTTACCACTGGTAAGTAGATATCCAAATTCATCCTGGACTACTTGATCTATTGATATGGCATTCCAAAAGTTATCATTATAGATAATGGAAGACAATTTAAAAACTAGGATGTCAAAGAACTCTACTAGAAATTTGACATCCAACATCGCTTCTCCACCCCATATTACCCCCAAGGTAATGGCCAAGCTGAGGCTTCTAACAAAACCCTAATCAAAATCCTCAAAAAGACAGTCAATGAAGCTGGTCGTGATTGGCACCTCCAACTCCATCCTTCTTTGTGGGCCTACCGCACTTCCATCCACACACCCACAGGTGCCACCCCCTATTCTCTTGTCTTTGGCTCCAAAATTATCCTCCCCCTTGAGATCAAGATCCCCTCTCTAAGGGTATCGCTGCAAAATATCCTACCAGATGAAGAATACAGAATTGCCCACCTACAAGAGCTAGAATTATTAGATGAAAGGCAGCTCAAGGCCTTGAAACATCTTCGGGTATATCGAGACCATCTACGCATGAGTTACCACAAGAAAGTCCAATCCCAGGAATTTCAAATCAGTGATCTTGTCCTCATGGAGAATCAGAAAAACCTTCAAGAAAGAGAAAAGAAAGGCAAGTTTGAGCCTAATTGGCTTGGACCATATGTAATCATAGCAAAATATGGATCAGGGGCCTATCAATTAGCTACTCCTAAAGGAGGTCCTCTAGATGATCCAATGAATATCATGCACCTCAAAAGATCTATGCCTAGTCCTTAGAAGGTCTTAAATTGTCAAAAAATAAAATAAAATAATAAAAAAATCATGAAAAATACATAAAAATGAGAAAACGATCCTGAGAAAAGAACGTCAGTCTGGTGAAAACCTAGCAAACAGGCACCCTATGACACCAAAAAAAAAAAAAAAAAATCAATTCATCCATCAGTGAAAACTACTTTGTGGCACTATGGACAAATACCTTGGTGAAAACCTTTGTGCAGGCACCAAGGTAAATAAACTGAATCCATTGTCTATCAAGTCGATGCTCCATCACCCTCACTATTCAAGTCTGCCCATTGCAACATTCCTTCCCTTCCACCTCTGAATAAATCACGCGTATGATGATGAGTCTTCACCTAAATCATGAATAAGGATAATCTCATCAAATTGAGCTTATGTGCCTCTATGTGAGCTTCATGAAGTCTTCAAAATAGTCCTATGTCCACAAGTTAATCTTCAAGGCCATATGATCACTTGCCTAATCCAAAAAGTCCACCCGCTTTATCCTTTTCCCTAGGGATGAATCCTTCCCTTGCCTAGAAAATTAATCCTCCACCCTAATCCTACTCTTGGCGAGAGGTGTCAGTTGGTCATGAGTGAATGACTTGTTTGATTTCTTGGATTTTTCATTTTAGACTTGCATTTTTTGCCCTACGACTGCATCTATCTACGACTGCCTGGATTTTCCATATCCAAGTATGTTTACAATAGGTGCATACTAGGGCATATTTTCATAGCATGGCATGTTTTGGATCTCTCTTGTATAAACCGGCGACCTAGTACTAGTGTTTATCAACACTTACCCTCTCGTGTACAAGAGGTATCGATGTGTTTGAGGGTTTCCTTGCAGGTACCCACAACTTTGTATTAGTGTTTCTCAACACTTACATAGTTGTGCGTAAGGAATTACCATTTGACTGTGAGTCAATACAGGCCTTGGGTTTCTCATGGCATCCTGATTCCTATAATTAGTGGTGCAGGTCACCCAAGGCAATATCAAACTAGGTTGGCTCTCCACCATTTTGTGCACAACTCTCACCATCATTACATTAAGTCTTAATCTAATAATCAATTGGAGTCCTCAATTTACCCCATTCCCCTTCTATTCCTTATTCTTCTATTTTTTATCTAAGATCATTGTATTATTATCGGCATATTCCCTCTTTGCATTATTCATTCACTTTATTTGTGTAGGTGGCATTATTCATATAGATTGCATTACTCATTTTAGATCACATCATTTACATATCACTGGTGACTCATATTGCAATATCTATATAAATGACATTGCATTCATCCCTCATATAGATTGCACCTACACTAATTATTCATTCATCATAAATCATCTACATATACATATCCATCATACATTTGCATATATACACATCAAAAAGCATGATCACTCATCCTGCATCCATAAACATGTTAGCGGCATATCATAGGCATACATATATAAGCATCTATACTACATCACAAATAGGTCAGCACAGTATATCCATAATTACCATCCATAACACATCACAAGAAAATAAATATAATCCACCATAATAAAATACACACATCATCCATCACCACAAAATCATATATATAGCTCAAAAGAGATGAATATGTTTGTAATGATACAATAATAACCCCAAAGGGTCAAAATATGATACAAAAGCCAAAATGGAGCTAGCTCTCCCCTCCTGTCTCTCCACCCCCCTCCTTTGTACCTCCTCCACTTGATCCTCCTCCTCCTGCTCCTCCTGATGGCCTAAAACCCACCAATCCACCTATCTATTGGCTCTGAGTGGGCCGTTGACTCTGTGTCCTGTGAGATTGCACACTCTCAATGTACGAGGCTACTCGTTGTGCCATGGGTACTGCTCCGTGATATAACCCCCTATAGTACCCTACCTCCCAAGCTGCCCTCTCTACCCTATCCCATTGCTACATCATATTAGAGTACATCTGACCAAGCCCTACAAGAACTAATATCTGACGGGTTGCATCCCTCTCCCCCGCAGTTGTGTCACATCCACCTCTGCCCTCTACACTCTATCCTGTAGCTCCTCTAGCTTAGCATCCTATCAATAGATAACATCCTAAAGAGCCTCTATGGTTGTCTTGTTTGTGCCTCCTCTAGCATCCGCTCAGACTCCTCCCTCTCCTGCCTCAGGCCATCCGCCTATGTCCTCGTAGTATGGAGGCTCTCCGTCAAGTCTTCTATCTCCCATTGTAGCCATGCCACCTCTGCCTCCAGACTCTCCCTCCTAGCTCTCTCTATCTGTAGCTCATCCTCAAGAGAATGGAGCCTCACCCGGGCAGTATCCCTCTCCTACTGCACTCTATCAAGGTCAGCATGTGATACTCCTACCCTCTCCTCCACCTGTGCCTCGAGTACATCCATAGGTACAGCATCCTCTCCCCTGCCACCCACAGCCTCTATGGCCTCTCTTGTTGGTGCTCCCTCTCACTCTGCCTCTCCCTCCTCTGGATCCCTCCTCCATACAACCCTGACCCTCCTCTACTATCCACCAACACCACACCCTACACCAACCACAATTCTCTCCCCTGGCCCATCATCCTCCCCACCAACTACCTGGTCTACGGTCGGTTGTAGCTCATCATCCTCCAAAACCCCAGGAATGGTAAGACATACTGGAAAGTGCCCCTCCCACCAGCTCTCACATCCCCCTACCATCTCTGGATCCTCACCAGCCCCCATCCGCTCATCCCAGACCAAATGAGACATTATCTGATAATTGGTCCTGCCCTCCAATGGACTCGTTGTCGAGCCCCAAAATCTCACCTCCCGTGTAATCCAAGGATATACTGGGATGTCCCACACTATATCCTAAACCTGTCCAAGCTATCTCACCACCCTATAGGGTGCATAATACTCCATAATATACATTGATCTACCAAATATCCACATCTCTACCCCAGCCCAGTGTAGCTGCTAATCCCCCCTCCATCTCTCACACCCCAAAATGGCCACCATGTAAACTGCATAATCTCATCAAGAATCCAACGCCAAAACCATACGAACCCTATTTGAGTATAGTGTAGCAGCCCCCTGTACCTATCCACATATGGCTGACGGTCCCGCCTATCCTATACACCTAATGGCCGAGTAACCACAATGTGCTCCCAAGCCTAGATGTGGAGAAGTGTCACTCCTGCGGACAAACTAGCATACTCCCTATACACCACCAGATGCATATCATGATATAACTGAGCCAACATCGTGGCTCCCCATGCATACTACAAGCCATCATGAACCATAAAATAAAGGCACCTACTCCATCCAACAGGAAATTCATGCCCTCCTAGATCAGGTATAATCCCTTCACTCAATAATCCACAAATAACCAGTACCACATGAGGAATATGTTGAATACCCATCGCCCTACCCAAGTGCAACCCACTCCTGTCCAGCATTGGTGGGGTCTTGGTGTAGGAGCACCTAGCTTCATTTTCAGCTTCTTTTTCATCACAGGTTTTATTTTTCTTAGTTTTGAGTTGGAAAGTTTGTCTAGTTGATTTTGAGTTGTTCTAAGTTGTTTGGATGAGTTTTGAACTCATTGTGTGGTCATGTTTCCTGTTTTCATCTTTTTGCCCAAAATTGCCAGTTTTGGAGTTGCCTAGCAAAATGTTGTAAAAAGTGAGTTTTTTATGTGTTTTTGTTTTGAAAAGGTTTTATACATGTTTTATGCTTGGGTTTTAGGTGTGAGAAGTGTTTTTAGGTGATGGTAAGTCTTGGAGGTCAACTTTGCATCACCTAGGCATTAAAAGTTGTCATTTTAGACATAAAAATGTCAAATTTGTGTTCTCTTGGACATGTACCTATCCATACAGGTGGATAACTGATTTGTGGAGGTATTTATTCTCCTGTTTGAACCATTGTAAGGGTTGATTTCATGGATTTATGAAGCATTTTACAAGTTTGCACTAGTTTTACTTGGTTTTTCCCTAGTTTTTAACTCCATGTGAATAGCAGTCCATACCCCTGGTGTACTTGGCCATACTATTCTTGCATTTTAAGATTCTATTATGTTTTCTTAAGCTTTTCCCTTTGGTTGCATCTAATTTCATCAAGTTTTGAGTTTGTAGTAAAATTAGTTTGTTTTGATAGTTTCACTGCCTTGTCTAGGAAATTGGCAAGGATGCTTGACCAACTTGGCTTCTTGAAGTCCTAAAATGTTCATGGCTTCCCAAGAACTAGTTTTTCAACTTGTAAATTATGTAAATACATGTTTTGTTTTCAAGAATGCAGGTGTAAGGAGTTATGTGGCCATGGAGCCCTAGGCAAGTGTGTCATTTGGCTAGGGTCTTGAAGTAGTTTGATGCTTTGCTCTCCCATAGAAAATGCATTTATTAGATGGATAGACTTGCTTTGATGTTTAAGATTGTAAGTGAAAGCTAAGAGGATTTCTAAGCCAAGGGAAGGAAGGTTGCACTTTCTATTTGTGTAAATTGTAACAAAAATAGTGAGTCACTATTTTGGTATTAGTTTTCCCTTCATTTGTTTGCTCTCCACCATATATTGGTGTGTGTAAAACCTTGCATCTTCTTTGTTTGTTTGCAAACAAGAGCAAGGAAAAGTGTTTGACCCTGCCCATGGGTTTGTGTTTGCCAAGATCAAGCAATGATCCCTTTAGGCAAAGTGTAACGCCCAGCAGGCTGTCACAGTCATTTATGACTGATTTTAGCATTTTAAATGACGTTGTTATTGCATTCTTCCTCTTCCACATAGTAGGTATGAAAGTAAAAAAACTCTAAAGATAGAGCAATGATAGAAAAGCACCACTCAGACCTTTGCAAAGGTGTTTTGACAGTGGTAAAGTGCAGGTCACAGTGGAAAAACTAGTGAAAGGGCAAAGTGCAGTGATAAATTGGTTTTGACAATGTATGACTCATGGTTTATAATTGCCTAATGCTTGTGTGCAAGGATAATATCTCTTTTGTCTCTAAATGGTAGACATGTTTACATGTTTGAATGTAATTGGTTCTTTGCAAATGATGTGTTTGTAAGAGGCAATAATGGAAAAGTTGTCAATTGTTGCACTCTCCTTATGTGCATTTTGTAAAAACTTGTTCTCCAATCTTTGAAGTGTTAATATTATTTATTGTGGCCTAATTAGTCAGTAGCATGATAGAACTAAGGTTTCTTGTTTCATATTGGAGGTCTCTAGCTTGAAGATTGATTTTTCACCATCAAAACCCTACCAAACCCTCCTTTTTCACCCATTTTTGGGACAGTCACGGAGAAGGCCTAAGAGACCCTGAGACTTTGAAAATCTTCAATAACTCCCAAAAGGGTGTCCGAATATCAACTTCTTTTTGCCTGGAAGTCCATCGCTTGAGCAGGGTGAGCACAAAACCCCAAAAGGAGGGCTAATTCCTAGTAGCCCGTTTTAGGCCTAAAACTAGGTTTTTGTCAAATCGAGTATGCCAAAGAAGGTTGCAAAGTATGACACCCAACAAATAAAGTTGAAATAGCTTAACCTAACATGAATCCAACATATTTGGTGAGTTTGACTTCAGAAGTCGGTTTTGGAGCACTTGAAAGGATGACAACAACTATGGAGTTAAAGCCCTTGAGTAGCCAAGGAGAGTTGTTAGATTGCCTTTGAGCTATTTTGCACTCTGTCCTTGGTGACTATACCTTGAAAATAGTAAGGATCTATCACTTAGCAAACATACTAGCCACTTGGCAACCACCTTGCACTACCTCCCTATCAGGTCTCATACTCGCAAACCTCCCAAAGATAAAAATCAACTGCATCCAAATGATACTCTGGGATGACACTAGGAATGGGGATCTTCAAGATCCTCCATACATCCAGAAGGGTCATTGTCACCTCGCCAATAGGAAGATGGAAGGTATTATACCTATTGTCCCACCTCTCAACTAAAGTCATCATCATCGCAGTATGTGCTCGTATCCTCGGCCACCTGCCCACATAATGCAACCCTAGAGCAGCTAACACCTCCAGCTCATCACACCCCAACTCTCGATATAAACTCATAGTAGCAGGCCAATGCTCCCTCGAAGTCAACGGCCCCAACTCGGCCTGCATCCAACAAACTAATTCATTATTTCCATGTCCTCAAGTCATATTCTACCCTCTGGAACTAGCCATACCCTCACCCTATCCCAAAAATTCTAAACCTTCCTCTAACCTCTCCCCTCCCGAGCACTGATTTGCCTTGCGCTCATGCCAATATGCAGGTGCACGTGCTAACAAAGAAACTTAACCCTCCCCAACCCCTAACTATGACCTCCTTCAATGCGAGTGCCCACGCAGATGCATGAGCGCCCGCGTCGATGCGCGAGCACCCATGCTAAACATTTCCCCTCCCCCAAAAAAACCTATTCTAACCACCTCCTCCCAACGAGCACCCGTGTTGTTCACTAGCGCTCGCACCAACCCATTGGCACGTGCGCTAAAACGGCAGCACGTGCACCTCGCCAATTCTAGGCCCTAAACTAAGCCCTAATTCTACCCCTACCCTAAAAAAATCAAAAGGGGGGATAGTCCTACATACCAGTGGTCCATAGTTGGTGGGTATGTCATACCATCAGATCCTCTCGACATGATGATCACATGTAGAAATGAGATCCATCTCTCCTTCTCTCCTTCTAGGCTTTGATTGGCTCCAAGGCTTGTGTGTAACAATGACTCCTCATTGGGCCCTTTGTGACTTATATGGGCCCCCTCGAGGGCCTGTTCCCTCTGCGGTCTCGCTTCTTCTACTTTCTCTTCTAGTTTTTCTACATCTTCTTCCTCTTTCTCTTTCACTTATCTCCTCTGCTCAAATTATTTCTTCTTTATTTCAAGAATTTTCGTCAATTTTTCTTTCGACAAAATTCTCGAGGGGGCATTCACCTCCCATGCTTTACGTTGGGGTATCTATTTCTTCTTCTTCAATCTTTTACCCACCACCAAATTTGTCATTGCGTAAAAGAGGGGCAAAATGTAGACGCTTAAAAATTATTATTATTTTAATTATTTTAAGTTCCTGACATAATTAATTTATTAATTATGCCAAGTTTTAATTCCTCCTCAATATTAATTAATTATATTTAATATTGTCACTATAGTTTGTTGATTGATTTATTTAATAAATCAATCCCCTTTTATTCTTCTAAAAATCCTCAATATTAAATCTCCTCAAATCCCTCCTCGTAACTAATTAATTTCAATTAATTAGTTAATCTAGGTGATTCCTACAAATCACCTTTTTGCTAATCCATCATTAACCTAATAAATTCTTCTAGAAATTCCCTAAAATCACTTAGCATTATTCTTCTAATTTTAAATTCCCTCCACTCATTCTCTCTCCTATTCAAATCCTTCTACAAATCTCATCTATCCTAATCCCTCCTAATCCCTCTCCTAATGAGTTTCTAGTGGCTAATCATCATGATTAGCCACAAAGTCAACTCCTTGTCCCTTCCATCCAACCACCCTCCTTAAATGCTCTTTTCCTAGGTGAATGTGAGATTTTCAAAATCTCACATTCCTCTAGCCATCTCATCTTCCAAGGAATTTTTCATTCCTCCTTATTCATCCAATCCCCATGAGCATCCCTTTTGAAGAATTTTTAATTCTTCCTTTCCATCCCTCAAGAAATATCCTATCCCTTGTTCTTCTCAAGGCACATTGGGAAGTCTTCCCAATGAACCTTGAGGAGTGTGGAGACAAGAAATGCTTTTAAGGCATATCTCTTGGTCTCCACACCTCCTCTTGGGCCTTGTGTGGGCTCACAAGAAATCCTGGCCCTCCATCTTGTGTCAATCCTAGCCCTCCATTTCTCCTCCTCTCTCCCTATAAATTGAGGACTCCATCCCCTCATATCTCATCTCCAATTTTAGCAAATGCATGTTGCTAGTTTGTACCTAGGAAACCATCCTTGCATCCTTACCATGCCAAAACTACTTCTCATCCATACTTAGCCATATCATCCTTCAATCCTTAATCCATCACATCCATTTATGCACAATATTGGAGAGCCAACCACATCAAGCAATCTAGGAGAAAATCAACATCACGTTGGAGGGATTTGGGCGCACTTCGACTTCATCCAAGCTCCAATCGAGGGAGAAGGTAATGGTTTTCAAGGTATATGCATTGTCCTCATGTTTTCATATGGTTTGATTCATGTTTCATGTTTTAATATGTTTTAGTTTTTTGTTTGCATCCTAACCATCTGGATTTACCTTGCTTCTTTTTACCATCTTCACACTAGTCTTTAATGTAGGTGCAGAAGAATTAATAGGTGTGGAAAAATTTGCAGCAGTCAAAGGAGCACTTACATTTTTATCCTTTGCATTGTCTTTAGGAATGGAGTTGTCCTTTGGTGGATTTGGTAAAGGAGTTCCACACTTAGCAATAACAACTGGCAAGCATTGAGAATCCTTGACTTGTGTAGAATCATTACTCTTCACATTGACAGGCAGTTGTGCTTCTTACGCTTGTGAACGGGTGAAAACTGCAAAGACATCTCCATCATTTTCATCTTGCACATTATCTTCTTCATACTACATATATCTAATGTTAGAGTCACCAGCATCATCTCCTTGAAGCAAATTGGCATCTTCATCACCAAATGGAGGAAGATGATTTTGTTTAGCCTCATAGTAGCCTGTAGCAGAATTTTGAGGTGGTGCTTCCAATATAAGCCTCTCCAGAGCAGGAGGTAACTTGTTTTGATTGCACGCGGCATAGTTGGGAGCATTATTTGGATAAGTCATTCTTGGAACATCATGGTAAGAATTATTCCCTTGAGAGAAATTTTTCTTCTTAAGCGCAAACAACTACTAGCTTTTGAATCATGGGATTAGCAAAATTTGTTGAAGAAGGTGATAAGTCAACAATTTGACTAATCCTAACTCTTTTAGGATCCTTTCTTATCTTACCAGCAAGGATAAGATCATCTTCAACTAATATGGTCATCTGTTGTGCAGCAATCAAATCTGCAGGATTATCCCTATGCAAAAGAAAACTTACTTTTGGCAATTGAGCATTAATAAAGAAACATTTTAAGTTTCCAGCAGTAGGTTGAGAAGCGATTGGAATATGATTGGCCAACTTATTAAACTTCACCACAAATTCTCGCATACGCTCTTGTGGTTCTTTCTTCATTTGAGTCAACAGCGCCAAAAGTGCATGATCATCTTCAGCAGGCTTGAACCTTTCCTCGAACATTGTTCTGAAGCTAGCCCAATTTTTAATACAATTATTTGGAAGATGATAAAACCATTCAGTGGATGCACCTTGCAAAGTTTCAATAAACAATCTCATAGAAACATCTTCATGTTCAATACCAAGAACACCACATATGATATAAAAAGTAGTGATGTGCTCATCCGGATGTTGAGCACCATCTCCCAAAAACTTAGGAAAATTCTTTCTTGTGCCTTTTGGAAGTTCATGTAAAGGTGTTGTTAGGCTCAAAGGGCCAAATGCAGTACCCTAAGGACCCGGGATAGCCATCCTTAATGGATTATATGGAGGTATTATAAAACAATTTGCAAGAGGAACAACCTCAACTTGCGAACTTGACGCCTCACTAGTGCAGGAGCACCTAGGACTTAGATTGTTTAGTCTTTTCAATTTTGTCTTGTACTAATCCTAGCCAAGTCAGTGGTGAATAAGGACTCCAAAGGGTCCAAGAGTTAGTGTTTTGAGTCAATGTAGGCCTAGGTTGTGTTCATACTTTTTAGGTTTGCATTTTTGTGTAAATAGTGAGTTTGAGTAGCCAATTGACCTTTTTGTTGGTCAAAAGTGTCAAAACTTGGTACAGGAATTAGGGAGGGTTAAATTGGTATTAGGAAAGTTTTAAAAGTCATTTGTGATAACTTGGAATAGGTCTTGTAGGTTGGAAACACCAAAAGTGCAAAAATTGCGAAGTTGCAAAAAGTTGTCATGACAACTTTTGTCCTGAAATGGTTAGCGATGGAGTTAGGGATTGTTCAATGCCCTAGGATTCCTCCACATGTGGGAAAGATATAATAACCCTCTCTTTCATGGTTACCAAGGTTGGTGAATGTGTTTTGCAAGCCTAACAATCTGAAACTACTCATTTTCAGACTAGTTGGTAGCATTTTGGCCTGATTTTACTCATTTTTGTAATTCAAGATGGATTGAATCCATTGATCCATAAATGGATTGAGTTAATCTTATGTTTTATTGTGTTTTTGGTTCAATTTAGAGCTTTGTAGATACTGTTCATTAGTGTTTTCTTGCTTTAGTTTGCAAGCAGCCAATTTTGGCTTGTATATAGCAGTTTTCTTGTAAATATGGTTGCCCCATGGGTTCCACACGTTTTGCCATCATGAATTTTTGGGACATTATGGGAAACCCTCTATATAGTGTACATATGTAGGTGCAAGTTCTGGAGAAGAGCTTTGATATGACTGTCACCTTATTCTAGGAGAGTCCAGGAGCAACCTGACTAGAGGAAATAAGGTGAAAATGAAGTGCCAAGTGAAGGGGTGGATGTCAAATCACTTTCTAAGTTTTTTAAGGGGTCCAAGGAGTTGGGAAAGAGTTTAAAATGAAAGGAGGATCCTTGAAGAGTTCATTTAATGCACAAACCCCAACTTGACCTGTCACTGCCACCTAGAATGCCTAGAAACCCTCCAAAACCCTCATTTTGGGGTTAGCACATTGAATGGTAGAACAAGTAGCTAAACCCACAAAAATATATTGAGGTTAGATGAGCCATTGAAGTAAATCCAAGATTTTTGGGGGGTCTTTTGGACCATTTTCACTCAAGCCCTAAAAAAAACAGTTTTAGGAGGCCTAATTGGGCTAATTCCTTGAAGCCCTTTTCTAGGCAAGATTTTGAAATCGGTAAGAAACCAATTGATGGAAAACCTCAAATGGACCCTAAATGCATCCAAAACATGAATGAAGACACCTCCACACCTCTTCATCATCTCACAATGGTAGGAGGTCATTTTGACAACTTGAAGCCAAGAAGCCATAATTGAGTACATGGGAAGCATTATGAATTGGTAGGGTTCCTAGCCAAAAAACTTGAAGCAAACACCTTAGAGAGATCAAGAATCAATACCTAGAAGATACTGAGAAGGAATTGAAGGTCTAGAGAGCAACTAGGCCTGGTGAAGTGTTGAGAAAACTAGGTAAACCCCATCACTCACTTGTTATAGTAGACCGTTGTGCAGTAGGAGGAAAACTTCATGTCTGCTGCAAAGGAGATCACATCTGTGGAGGAGTCACAAAAGGAAAATTATGTTGCTACAAAAACTCAAAGGTATGATCAACAATTCCTACTGCTTGTTTTCCATGAGTGTAACTTTGATCAGCCAGATTAGTACTTTGAGAAAATCAGCAATACAGATATTACAATGAAAAGCACATTGCAACCTAAAAGAGAAAATACCAGTTGCACATTACACCCTAGCAAAGTTGCCAAAAAACTGTTGGGTGAATATTTTGTCAGCATCATACCAATGAAAAATTATATATTTCACACACAACTATGATAAGACAGAGTCTTTCCTCTCATCAAGGGGAGGTTCCCTATTGGAATTTTGGGTATCTCAACAACTTATACAAAATAAAATTCTGGTGTAATCTTAGGGCATGTAATTCTCTTTTTTCAGAATTAATGTATTTTCCCTTCACTTTGTGATATTTCTTATAACTCAATAAACTTAACAATTAAATAGAACTTCTTAACAAAGATTCTTAATATCTAGACATTCATGTAAGCTCAAAGTCTTACGTGAGTGCAGCCATTTTAATCACCACTATTTCAACTTGAATCACAACTTGTAGCTCAAAGTCTCCAAGATGTGATCAATGATTCCTAAAAATACAAGTATTGGTAGCAATACAAATCTTCCTATGTAATCACTTAACTGTCAGAAGATTTCCCAAATATGTAGATAGCACGGTGATTCCGACAAGGCAAGCTACTTTGGCAATGGTTTGTCAATTTTTGAAAGAGAACATCATTGCAAGGTTTGGTGTTCCTCATAAGATTGTCATTGATAACACTCCTTATTTTTCATCTTATGAGATCATTGATTCTGTTTCAATTATGGTATTACCCTTTCACACTTGGTTGACTATTATCCACAAGGAAATGGTCAGTCTGAGTCAAGCAATAAGAACCTGGTTACAATTATTAGGAAGCTTGTTGATGAGAGACAATGGACTTGGCACAAGGCTCTCTATGATGCGCTATGGGCAGATCGTATAACTCCTAAGAGAACAATCGGCCTGTCAATATTCCAACTTCTGTATAGAATAAATGTCGAGATTCCTATCACTTTGGAACTTCTAGCATTGAAGCTTGCTAAGGCCATTGAAGATAAGACCTACCCAAATTCACTTGATAAGAAGATAATACTTCTTTCTCAGTTGGAAGAAACAAGGGCATAGGTGGTAGATAGAATTGTTGCACACCAAAGCCAAGTGAAGGTGTTGTTTGATAAGAAGGTGACTTATCATGAGTTCGTAGTTGGTGATCAAGTCTTGTTATGGGACAAGAGGAGGGAACCAAAGGGAATGCATGAGAAATTTGATTCCCTGTGGAGAGGACCCTTCACTATTCATGAAATATGTGGTGAGCATAGTCACTTGCTCATGTATGCTGATGGTACCCCATATTCATTGCCTCATAGTGGAGAACATTTGAATCTCTTTACCCAATAAGGAGAGATGCAAAAAGAATGTTGTACATATTTTAAATCTTTTTATAGTGTTTTCTTTTATGTCATTTTGTCTCCTAACTCTATAGCCCAATTGATATAGGTACTCGGAGTTTTGGATTCTATAATCTTCAGGTGGTGAAGCTTGTTCCCCAGTCAAAGCCAGTTGTTGTCATCAATTTTAGCATGGCTAAAATCATGAGGCAGCCCTACGAAACTAGTTTGTTTTGTACCTCATGTCCTCTAGAAGAGGCTAACCTACTTCGTTAGTTAGTCAAAATTTTCTTTTTGTCATTTGTTTTTGTCTTTTTTAAGTTAGTTGTTTTTTGCAGTTTTACCTACAGATCGGACTTTAAAGTCTGACCTACAGGGTGTTTTTATTTATGTCAGTTGCACATTGGACTTTAAAGTTCGATGTGCAATTTTGTAGTTTTTAGTTCACTGCAGGTCGAACTTTAAAGTCTAACCCTTCAGTCGAGTTAGGTTTCTAAGCTGCAAGTCGGACTTTAAAGTTCGACCTGCAAGGGATTTTAGGTGTAGATCGGACTTTAAAGTCTGACCTGCATAGCGCGCTTGCATTAATTGCGGTCATTAATTAACTTTTGTTAAGGTTTAAATTGTGTTTTAGATCATTTCCAGTCATTTTATGGTCATTTTCTCCTTTGTGTGCACACCCTCTTACCTTCCTTGTGCGGATTTTTCTCGTGATCGTGCCTTTGAGTCATCTTCATTTTATGAATCTACATATTTGAGGTAGGTCTTGTTATTTTTATGGTTTTTATTCCTCTTTTTTTTTTCTTTTTTTTTTTTGCGTTTCGAGGTTTTTCCTCTTCATTGCGTGTCTTGAGCTTGTTTTGTTTTCTTCTCGGTTAGATAGGGTTTTCATTTTTATTTTTTATTTTTTTTGTTTTTGTTTGTTTTTGTTGGTTAAGTTTCTAGGGTATGTCGGATTTGAAAATCTGAATACCCTAGAAACTTAGTTTTTCCCAATTTACAGTCTCCCACATGTCAGATTTTAAAATCCGACATGTGGGAGTTGATTTGTCTGTGTCTTGTTGATCTCTTGTTCTTCCTTTTATTGACAAGTCGAACTTTAAAGTCGGACATGTCAAGAAGACATGCCCTTCCCTTGGCTGCACATCGAACTTCAAAGTCTGATGTACAAGCCATGTGTTTTCTCTATTTGTGGGTCAAACTTTAAAGTCCGACCTACAGAATTATGTTCTACCTTGTTATGTAGATCGGACTTTAAAGTCCGATGTGCATAATTACCTTACACTTTGCTGAAGTGCAAGTCGGACTTTAAAGTCTGACCTGCAAAGTTGTTCTACCCTTTTTGCACATCGGACTTTAAATTCTGATATAAAACCTATGATAAAGTCTAATGTGTGAATCTTGGTCTTCTAACTTGCAAATTGGACTTTAAAGTCCGACCTGCAAGTTTTTGTCTAGTTTTTTCTCATCCTTTTTGGCTCTGGATTCTTGTTCCAATTGATGAAAGTTTCCCTTCTAATGTTGATAATATTCAAAATACTAATGATTGGTATTGAATGCGGTACTTTGCAAATATCTAAGCCTAATCAAGACAAATCAAAGCCTTCTTCAAATCAATTAGTACCTTCACCGAGCAAGCCGCTTGCGAAGAAAATGAAGTACAAGTATGATAAATACTTGAATATGTTTCCAGAAAGTTCAATTGAATTAAATGAGAAGTAAATCAGGGACACTAATTTGGCCATGTGGGCATGCAATAATTTCTTGATTAAGTTAAAAAGGATCCTTTTTATATAACATGCTTGATCAATTCAGAGTTGCATAAGTATGTGTCTTTCCCGGTAGCAGCTCATGATCCGGACTTTGTGCTTGCAATGGTGGATCATTTTAATCCTAATACAAGATAGGTCAAGGATGAAAATAATAATGTTGATATGACATTAGAAAATGTTTTCTTTAACAGCATGTTCAAGGGTTCTCCAATAGAAGAGATAGTAGATGTAACCTAGGACAATGCTCAGGAGTATTATGAGAAGAATGATGAGAAATGTAAGAAGATGATTAATACAGTTTTCTTATCTTCAGCCAATGTTTCTACCACTTCAAGATGGCCAAAATACTTTCACAGAAGTGATTTTAATGAAGAATACAATGATATGGTTACTATGCTTTCCCAAGTAAGAGGTCTGAGAGATTCTCATTACTTACAAAATTGGATGTGTTATTATATGAGAATGATCAGAAAATGGACTACCAAAATTGATTGGGGAGAGAAAATTAGTGATACATTATGCGCATAGTTGAAGGAGGTCAAAACAACATTGAAATTATATATGACCTCATACCTTGTGTATGCAGCCGCCTCCATGAGGCGATATCCAGGTTTGTCTACCAAGGGTGATACGAGGCTAGTGCCAATGTGGGATTATTATTATCAACTCATAATTAATAATCAAAAAATTCATTTCAGAAGGGTTAATGACACCTTCTTTGTTGTTTGGAAATGTATGTTTGATAAAGGGTTAGAGAAGAAAAGACTTTCAGAAGTAGCATACAATAGAGTTTCTTTCTTTGGTTGTGTATTCCTTCAATTTCCTACTTTCACATATATCCACATAGGATGTTTTACAGGTGAACCATTCATGTTGCCAAGGTATCCTTCAAATAATATTATCCTCATGGAATTATGTCAACAATTGATTCATGTACATGAGAGCCAGTCACAAGCTCATAAGACTGACCTTAAATTTCCAGAAGCCATTGGTCGTATTTCAATGATGACCAACCCAAAAGCCAAAAATATGGAGGAAGAAATGCAATGGAATACCATGAGGAGGTTCAAGGCTCGTAATAATTTTGATTTTTGTGGGATGAAAACCAAAATCAAAAGGAGCTATACACATGTATGCTTACTTGAAGATGTCTGGGTAAATTGTGAAAATGAGGAAGATGTGAGAATGATGGATTTCAGTCGTCTCACTTTGGAACAAATTGAGAACCTGAATTTGGCCAAGATCCCAGACATAATGAAAGATACAGATGACATAGTGGACCCAGCCTACTTTGAAAGAAAGATTGTTGATTATCCCTTGCCACTCATCCAATGGTCCAAGAAGGAAAGTAAGTCTATTACTCAAATAATTGCTCCTATTTTGGCTAATACTAATACATGAATGTTGAAAAAGAGGATTAGAATGAAACAGCTTCCTTCCAGTTCTGGTGCTGATGATGATAGTGATGGTCCAGTCAGCAAAACATCTAAATTAAGGACCAAGAACAAAGAAGATGTGCAGGTCCTTCCAACAATCCCTTCACCAAAATCTAAGGGAAAAGGGCCAAAGTTCAAATTCCACGGTCAAAGGTTCAAAGAAAGATGAACCTTCATCAGTCCCACAAGAAGTATCTAAGGATTCTGAACAGCCAGCTGTGAATGAACCAAAAAAAGAACAAGAAGAAGGAGAAATTCCTCATGAAGAGGAAATGCAAGAAGAAGAAGAATCGACTCAACAAGAGGAAAGTACTACCCCCACTGCTTCGCAGGTATCAACCCCCACACAAGTTGTCATTCATTCTATTGAATTAGATTTAGATCAAGAGGTAGAAGAATATGATGATGAGGGGTTGAATATAGAATTACCACATGGGGAGGGTGATCTGGAATATGTTACATTGTCCAACCTCTCAAGTTTTGATGATGTTCATGCATCCATTACTGAATCTTCAATTATGTATTTTACTAAAAATTTGGAGCAAATAGTTGTAGAGTAGCAATCAGTTGCCCTGCCTTCTGTAACTATCATAGTTGAAGCTCCAACTATTGTAAGTACCATTGTTACTACTGAAACACTATCAATAGTTGTGACCACAGTTGTTTTAGGGGAGGCACCAAAAATGACTATTGTTGCTTTGTTAGAACTACCATCCATTACCACAACTATAGTGCAGGTAATTCCATCTTTTGTTGTTGCGTCTTCAAGTTAGAATATGTCTGAGATGTTGGTGACTAATCAAAAGGAGGCCACAACTCCAACCACCAAAGAAGATCTTCCACCATGGATGAATGTTGTGGTACCAAAAAGGAAGAAACAAGTGATTTCACTAGATGACTTTGATTTTGAGCAGCTAGTCCCATCCAAGGCAAAGGGGACTAAAAAGTTGAAGACTGTTTCTCGGGTGTTGGTGGATCCAGCTACAAAAAGAAAATATGTTGAGGTCATGGTGTCTTCTTCATAAAAAAATAAGGATAATATCCAACCTGAAGACTATAATATGCAGACCATATAACGTGGTGTGGAGACACATGAGAGTGTCAAGTTAAACTCTCAAACTACTTTCAATTCTCTTGTGTGCAGGTTTGACCAAGAAAGAGATGAGAAAAATGAATGGAAGCAGAAATGTGAACAGCTGACCAGTGTACTTCTCAAAGCCACACAATCTTCCCAGGAGGTTGAGCCTATTGTTTCCTCAATTGATGTTGAGGCTCTCAAAAAGGTGGAACGGGTGGGCATCAAGGGTCGAGCCATAGATGAATGGATTGATCATTTCAAATCAAAGGGGTCTCTTCTTTTGGATTTAATGGTCAAGTTATTCATGAATTTTGAAATTGTTCAAAGTCAGATGCAAGGTACCATAACCACTTTGACCAAAGAAATGGAAGATATTGAAAAGATTATAACTCTTTGGAGCAAAATGGAAGATTTTGGGATTGATGTTCTTGTAGAAAACAAGGTAATAATGACATGAGAAAAATACATCCAAATTTTGTCATTATTATCTCATAAGGGTAAATTAATATGGTCAGTAATCTCAAAGATAGATCAAGAAAACAAAGAATGTGATAATGAGATTGATCAGATTTCGACAAGGATAGTTGAGATCCCTTGTTGCTTGTATAAGTCAAAAATTAATATCCATTGAGAACAACATGCAAGAATTTCTTTCCCTAATTACTCACTGGGTAGAAAAGGACTTCTCATTGAATGCATTTGATAAACTACTTGAGATACAAGTTGGTTTTTAAGTTCTTGCCTCAATGCTAAAAGATGGAAGAAAGAAGTATGTTAAAGTTGGGGATGTAGTTTCTAGAGTTCACGCCATCACTAGTTCTACCACAATGCTAGACAAAGCCAAGATGGAAGTTATTTTGGCTTAAAATGAGGAATTCAAGAAAATCAATGAGGAGAAAGATGAATAAGGTATCCCCCATCTACACTATATTTTAATGTAGTTTCATTCCTAGTTACTGCAAATTTTCTTGCAGTTGCATTTTCATTTTATGCAGTGGTTGTAGTCAAGTGGGACTGTGCAGTTGAATTAGTCAATTGTGCCCACCTTTTTATCAACTTATTTTCCTATATAAGGAGGACCTCATTTGTACATATTTATCTTTTATCATGCTTAGCAAAACTCTGCTAAATTTTGTCTCAACAAAGACTTTGTGTTTTTTGATGTAAAAATTGATTCAAGAGAAATAAGATAGCAATCTGCTAGTTTTGAACTTTGAGTGAGCAGAAGATTGTGATTATGATTGGAATAGTTCTTATGTCTATGTTCTCATAATCATTTCTTATACACTTGAATCTTTTTGGTGAAATTGTGAATGCTAATGAAAGAGATTTCAAATTGTGTAAAATAGACTTTGTGCTATCTACATATTTGGGAAATCTTCTGACAGTTAAGTGATTATGTAGGAAGCTTTGTATTGCTACCAATTACTTGTAGTTTTAGGAATCATTGATCACATCTTGGATACTTTGAGCTAAAAGTTGTGATTCAAGTTGAAATAGTGGTGATTAAAGTAGCTGCACTCACATAAGACTTTGAGCTTACATGATTGTCTAGATATTAAGAATCTTTGTTAAGAAGTTGTATTTAATTGTTAAGTTTATTGAGTTATAAGAAATATCACCAAGTGATAGGAAAATACATTAATTCTGAAAAAAGAGAATTTCATGCCATAAGCTTACACCAGAATTTTGTTTTGTATAAGTTGTTGAGAGACCCAAAATTCCAATAGGGAACCTCCCCTTGATGAGAGGAAAGACTTTGTCTTATCATAGTTGTGTGTGAAATATATTGTCATTGGTATGTTGTTGACAAAATATTCACCCAACAGGGGTCTGCAACTTTCTGAGATCAAACATTACCAACCATCACATCAAATAAATCAAAGCAAAGACATAGTCAGTAAAGATACTGAGTTTTGTCTAATTTGGTTTTTATCTTTTATCAATTGGTGAAGATAATGTTTCTATGCTACTCAAGGATGTCGAAAAGTGACTAGAGGAGCTATGATGAGCATGATCTCTTTCTTCGTTTGTTGTTTGTGGTGTGTACCAATGAAGTTTTTGGGCAATGGCTCTAGTGGGTGTTTGTGATAGGAGCATTCAACTTGTGAATGCCACACATACCTCAACCCCTAGCATCATTCCCAAAATGGAGGGTTCATTCCTCGTCTGCTACATGTTTGTTTCTTGCAATGAGATATCTTTATATATTGGTTCTTTATACCTTGTTGTACACAACTTCATTGTTACATAATAAGGCTCAGTGATGATAATGTGTTTCACTGTGAATAAAGATAAGAAAATTATTCATCATCAATCATATCATATCAATCAAGATCACCATTCTGAGTGGGGTGACTTCAGTTTTCTTTCTCATCTTCTCATCATTTTGCATTCTCTCTCTCACATCAAATCTTTCATCCTACTAACATTTCATCTAGTTTAACTGAGTCAAAAGGATAAAACAATATTTTGGCACATTTGAAACAAAAACATTCATAGCATTCAATTAGTTGATTCATTTAGCTAGTTCATGTATTATCATTCATTTTAGATCATTCATTCATTTGATCACATGTTAATTGCATTATCATGTTAAATTGCATTCATTTAGTTACATTTCATTCTAGTACGTTATCATTTAACCACTTTAATAGTTGCATTCAATCATTAAAGATAGTCACATACACTTAAAATGCATCACACAATATAGCATTTGTTTAAAACCATAAAATAAACAATCATATAATGACATCACATAAAATCATACATCACATAAAACTGCATCATGCATCACATAGAAAGCTCAAATAAAATCATATAGACTGCATAACATAAACATGCATCATCAATAGAACACAAGCATATAGAACACCACCAAAAATGCATATCATTTAACTCAAAAATGATAATGTGTCAAAGTATACAACAAATGGCCCAATGGCTCACCTAATATCATCAAATAAGTGTCAACCGACATTGCCTCTATCTCCAGGAGGATCCTACCTACTGGGTCCTACTCCAAGATGTCCTGATGATGCCCTAGGAGGACCCATCACTCCTCCGCTACTAGTACATCGACTTGTGTCTCTGCTAGATCTTCTTTTAGATCTACAGGCTTGGTAGCTAGGCTCCCTCTAACCCTCGAGAATGGCTCTCTCATAAGCCTATCTATATTATCTAGCCTCCTGGTTAGTATCAAAAAATCTATCTGCCTGTGTTCGTGCATTTGTCCCTAGACCAAACAACTGATCATAAGCATCCATGGTCAACTGCGCTCTATGCACAATCTCATCTCTCTCCTGTTGCAGATTATCCCTCTATCACAATCTGATCCCTCTCTGTCTCCAAGGCTCCATAATCTCTCTAAAATAGCTCTTTGTCCTCCCTCCATCTTTGTCTAACCCTTGCCACCACACATCCAAGCTATGTATTTGTGCTCTAAGAATTTGCACAGTATCACCCTCTCTCCTCGCCTGCCGCTCTCTAGCCAATGCATCCTCCAAACTCTAAATTCGCACTCTTAGTACCTGCAGATCATCATCATCATCTCCATCCCCACCTTGTACTCCATCCCTGCCCTCCTCTACGATAGGCAAATCCTCCAACTCAGGCATGTCAATATCATCTGCACCCTCATCGTCATCATCATCCCCTCTGTTGCTCGATGATCCTGAACTAGAATCACCATCTCCCTCCTCATCTGAGCTACTAGGTTCAATGTCTCCACTAATGTCTACCTCCATATCCTCCTCCTCCTCCTCCTCCTCCTACTCTCCTACTACTACTATAGCCAGCACAACTCCTCTCCCTCTCCCTCTCCCTCTCCCTCTCCCTCTCCCTCTCTCTCCCTGTGGTCGTTGATGTTGAATCTATTGTGGTGATATAGGAATGATAAGATCTATCAAAGGAATAGGTTTGTGTTCCAACCACCACCCATCATACTGATTTGTCATCCTCGAATTCGTTGGACTAACTCCCCAACCCCACTACACAGGATGTAAAGAATCAAACTCACCAACAGCAACACGAGGGTGAATGCAAGCCCCCCAATCATTGATCTCATGGGTAACATGAGAAAATAAGAAGTCACATCATAAATACCTTGTATCTCTCTGAACTATCAGAGTACCCATCTTGGAAGATGTATGCCATTAATCTGATGAGTATCCAAAGCTCGACCAATAAGATACCGCTACTAACGACATAATGGTAAATGTTTAGCATCATCTACCCAACTAGGGCAATCCAAATATGGTCGCCATATGAAGTACTGTAAAATAACCATCTAATGTCTCTAGTACAGGGTGTTCCCTGAACCCCTATGCCTGGAGTGTACCTATACGCATAAGGCTTCTCACTCTTGAGAGCAACATGAACAGTTGGTCAAGAGATAGCTATATGCTCCCAAGCCCAAACCTAGAGCAATGTAACACCGCATCCAATAGATTTCTGCCTCAGATATATTATGACATGCATCTGATAATATAAGATCACAAGAAGACATGGAGCCCAAGCAAACACCCATCTGTGTACAATCATATCATGGATCACACGACCCCATCCAACTAGAAATTTGTGCGACCTCCTATCAGGTATCAACGGACCTGCTACTATACTACACAAGACTACAGTGAGGTCATCATAGTCCATCCGCTCTCATGGTATCTCATATTCATACACAAATCATGCTCACTGCACTCAAAGAGATCGCATAATCCATCTATCCCATCTCTACGATCATATATGACTCTCGCACCATGGATAGGAATGTGCAAAATCTGCCAGACATCCTCTAAGGTAATGGATGCCTCTCCAGTAGGCAAAATGGAAGGAACAAGTCTCATAATGCCACCGCTCGACTAAAGCAGTGTCATGGCCCTGTTGGTCATAACCTCTAGAAGATGCAAAATATGATATAATCCCAAATGTCAGACCAATGCTACTTCCTCAACAAGTAACTCATCTCGCCTATAGAGACTACCAGGCCTCATCTATCTACATACATGCACATTAAAGCTCACCTGCAAGTGAAAACACAAAAAGTATGTCAGATAAACCATTCGCATGACAAATTTCAATTTATACATATTAAAAAATCAAAATTCACAATGAATGTGAATCAGTTAGGGCTAATACAAATCAATAAGAGCTATTGTGTATCATTATAAGTGAATGTGAATTTGATAAAGAAAATGTGTAAAAATAGTATTGAATGCACATCAGAATGCACTAATGCGAATGAGTTAGTCGAATGCGAACTAATAGTATCGAATGCGAATAAATATCAACAATTGTGCATAATTCGACAGGCGAATGCGCATCAACTAAAAAATTTTGCTCTGAGGAAAAATAGCAAAAACAGGCATAAACAAACAAATTCTTTGAAATATGTACCATGCCTCCAGTCCCAGGTGGTCTCTGGTAAACAAGTGCAATCACGCTCGAAAACCGACTATGATGCTCACAAAGTCGCGGGAAGGCTCGAAACTCACAATGATCTCCAAGAACTCACAAGAATGCAAATGAGCAAATGAGAGGGCCAAATCACTATTTATAGCTCAAAATTAGGGTTTTTCTCACTCCGATGATCGTGGTCCCCCAAAACTTCAAAACACTTGTAGGCCAATCAAACAGACTCAAAATCGCATGAAACTTCACACTATTGCTCACTAGCATGGTGTCAAAAAAATGGTTTCGATATCAAAAAAAATCAACCATTTTTTCTGAGGGGGCATATTTACACTATAAGCATCACCAAGGCATACTAGAGTAGATTTTTCTTTTTCTTTGAAATAATGTCGTCTCAACATTGTGTCAAAGAGGGGCAAATGTAGACACCTAAAAATGTCTCATCAATCGCACACTAATTATTCGTCCTAATTAATTAAGTAATTCTTTAATTATTTAATTAAGCTAATTATTCTTCTAACCTGACTCAATCAACACCCTTCAACATTTCTAATTATTCAATTTCTATTCATTAATTAATTAATCAGTTAACCCTATCTCAAATATTAATTAAATATTATTTATTTAATTAATCATGATTTATTCCTTAGTTAAATAATTTATTATTCAATTAACCTTATTTCTAATCTTTAAATAATTACATTTAAATTATTTTAATTAATTAATTTTATTCCTCCAACTCCCCAAATTCGAATTTCAACTCATTTCAATTAATTTCATTTCATCAAATTAGCATTTCACCAAATCTGAATTTCAATAAATTTCAATAAATTTCATGTGCATTTCAGCATTCGAAAGTCAAAATTCAAATCAAAACAATATAAAATGGAATTTCAAATTCAATCTCCTACAACACATGTTGAAAATCATAACTGATTAATCAAATCAGTTATCTAGTCAGTTAACTCAGTTAACTCCTCAATCTCCCCTTTTCACTCCAAATTAGTTTTTCTGACTAATCAATCAAATCAGTCATCTCTTCAATCAACTTAGTCAACTGGATAATCTATTCAAACCACTATCCAATCTATTTAGTTGACTACTCAATCAATTGAGTTAACAGGTCAGTCTATTGAGTTAACAAATCAATCAAGATGAGTTCATTGATCAATCAAAATCAGTTATCTATCAATCAGCACTCCAATTCAATATCTCACCCCATCTATCTTGAAAATCTATAAATACAAGATCATTTCATCAAATCAATCTAGAATCATAGTCTTCAAAATATCTGGCTATCTTATGTAGGAATTTTAGTGCAACACCTGAGAGCCAATCAACCAACAATTATGGAGAAGAGCAATGGAAGTCACAATGCAACTAAGGGAGTTTTCAATTAGTTTGATTGTTTAATTCTCTTATTTATGCATTTCATTTCATTGATTTATGTTTAAGGTTGCTATATTAGTTAATGATTTTGTGATTTGTCCTTTTAGTCTAATTAGCTATGTTTAACCTAACAGGTTTTAAGCATGAAACATGATGTATTAATTATTTCTTGTAATAGACCAATGTGGTCTCATAATCAAGCTAAGTAAGCTAAGATAAAATTATGCAAGCTATGTAAAG
Source organism: Cryptomeria japonica (assembly GCF_030272615.1). Taxonomy (NCBI): domain Eukaryota; kingdom Viridiplantae; phylum Streptophyta; class Pinopsida; order Cupressales; family Cupressaceae; genus Cryptomeria; species Cryptomeria japonica. The sequence continues at coordinate 372,023,690 of NC_081405.1, forward strand.
GGCTTGTAAGGCCTACCGTCAAAAATGTGACAGGAAGTCGCCAAGAGAATGTAACTAATGGAAAATAAGGAAAAATACTAACCACTAACCACTAACATGTGTCCTACTTGTGCATGAATGAGGTATGCATGTTTTCATGCCTAGGTTTTCCTTCATCTCATGAATGCTTGTTTAAGTTGATGCATTCTTTAAATTCACATTAATCATACGCACGAACCATTACGTAAGTGTTCTGTTTGAATGCATGATGCTCGGGTTAGACGCTCGTTGTATTTCATAATTTT